>NC_139705.1:21190145-21455145 GCF_964188405.1 Protomyctophum parallelum | reverse complement strand
GTTAAAGATGCAGTAAATTGTATTTGTTTGTTAATATTTCATTAAATCTGGAGAGAGAACTCGTACAGGATAAACAAGTGATGACACCAAGAGATGAGCAGACAAAATTGTATCGGGAAGGATATAGAATTAAAGTTAATGACTGGGTACTGATGATTGGATGAAATTTGCAACCCCTCCTGAAATTTTAGTTTCTGTGAAACAGCTGGAGAGACAGGAGGAACCCCGTTACTGAACTATTTATCGTGATTACTAAAAGAATATAAGGCTGTAACTTGTAACATTTTCACAAATAACAATTTGGTTTAACTATAAAATATCACTTACACTACCTTTTCTAATTTGTCCTCTCGGATATGTGTTAACATCTTGGGCTTGTTCTCTCTTTAACAAATTAAGCATTAAACACACACACACACAAATCTTATCTAAATTATTTAAAAAATTGCCGATCTACAAGCTCAGAGGAAGATTCACAGAAATCTTTAGGTGTTTTCTCGCCTATAATGACATGCCCAAAATTGCTAGGGGTTGGAGTGGTTAACCTCAGTGCAAGATGACCATTTATGTCCTCTTGATTCCCGGGATGCTGTCAGCAGCACACTGTGACCCATTTTTAATTGATTGTGCTATTCTATTGGCAGAGCTGAACCACAAGATGCTGGACTTTGAGCAGTTTCTGCCCATGCTCCAGGCCATCGCTAAAAATAAAGACCAGGGCTCCTTTGAGGATTTCGTGGAGGGACTGCGTGTCTTTGACAAGGAGGGCAACGGCACAGTAATGGGAGCAGAGCTACGTCACGTTCTCACCACACTAGGTAGCTTGCTTACTTTTTCTCATTACCCTTTTTAATATCTGTTATTTCTGGGTTTTCTTTTTAGACACGCAATTAGATTTCATAGGCAAGGCAATTTTACCTGTATAGCACATTTCAACAGCAAGCCAATTCAACGTGCTTTACTCCGAAGGAAACACAATTATAAAATTACAAGTAAAAATTAATAGATAGTTACAGTGCAGTAAGAGGAAAGAAAAGGGAAATGACCCAATCAAAGGCAGCGCCAAAGTGAAATGTCTTTAGTTGTGTTTTAAAAGAAATACGAGTGGCAGCAGACCTGAGGTTTTCTTGGAGTTTGTTCCAGATATGTGGTGCATAAAAACTAAATGCTGCTTCCTCACGTTTATTTGTGGTTCTAGGACAGAAAGCAGACTTTTCCCAGATGAACTGAGAGGTCTGGGTGGTTCATGATATCGTACAAGATCAGAAATGTATTGTGGCCCTAAACCATTTAAAGCTTTATAGACCAGCAGTAGTATTTTGAAATCAGTCCTTTGACACACAGTGTAAGGATTTAAGAACTGGAGTGATATGCTCCCCTTTCTTGGTATAGTATAAGTATAAGGAGTCGAGCAACAATGTAGGGAAGATTTAGAACCTAGCATGTTTGTAGCTGTGGTTATCATAGCTTAGCCTCCTGAATATATCTGGAAAATGTGAAATAATCAGTTGGCATATTGTGAAGATATGCCTATCATCCACCTGATATGAATTAACTGTGTGTGTGTGTGTGTTTGTTCGTGTTCCCAGGGGAGAAGATGACGGAGGAGGAAGTGGAGACGCTGTTGGCGGGACATGAAGATGCTAATGGCTGCATCAATTATGAAGGTGAGGGATAAGGAAAGAGACAGGGACTGGATGGGCTTGCGAGCTACTAATTAAGTTGATGGTGTGTAACGAGGCTGTCACAAACCTGCAAACCACTCAATCTGACCACAAACCAAGCCTGACAACTGTGTGGTTATGCATGACACTGCATGTGCGGCATTTCCAAATACTGTCAAGACTGCAAAGAGAGGTTGCTTGGGGCAATGATTAGCTGGCGGTATGAATTTTCTGTGTAAGAAGACGTGCAAATGACAGCCACTGGAAATACAGATATCTTCAGAAGTTGTTGCAACAATGGAAAAGTCTTAAACCTAGTTCAGACCAAAGATTTGCGACGAAGCCGTTACTTTTCGCGATGTTGAAACTTGCAACTTCTGGCTAGTTCCCCCAAATGGTGGTTTGCAACATTCTAAATTATAACTGCACTGTCCACGTCAAGGTAACAAGTGGAGACTGTTTAACATTTCTTTGGCATGGCACTATTGTATATATTGCATACTTGCATGTAAAAGAAAATGGGTTTACGCTTGCCCTTTGTCTCATTCGTGTGCTCTCTTTCTTTTTTTTCCTCTCTCACAGGCAGGTGGCTGTGATATAAAATTGTAATAATCGGTAATAACCGATGTGTGTGTGTGTGTGTGTGTGTATATTTGCCTAGATAGAGAGAGGAAGGGGTGATGAGAGAGAGGGGCCACAACATTTCAATTCTATTTAATTACATTGAATTCTGTTCTTGAACATACCAACGCACACTGCGTTGATCTGTATAAACGTTACAGTGGCACATTCCTGTGAGCAATGTATTTGTGATCAGAAATGCGGTGCAACTTGTTGCTTGTGATTCGAAAGATTGAATGTCTTGTGACTCAATCGGCTGCTCAGACTGCAAAACTTTAATCTGAACTAGGCTTTATGATGAAGTAGACAGAGGGTGTCAATTATTATCATCACGACATTACGGTGTCCTGTGTATGCAACATAATATGTGCACTCATATAACACTCATGTTTAATGAATGACCGACTGATGAGCTGTCTGTTTATACCATGTAACTCTTCTTTCTCCACAGCCTTTGTCCGCCAAATCATGTCTGGCTGAGGTGCCTGTACGGATGTTAGTATACAGTATACCTGGAGATGATTTCTCCAGGCTTTCCTACTTTTTTAGCTCTATTAAACATAGTTCACGGCCAGCTTAAGGGCAATCCACAGTTCCACACCAAAAATGATAATGATATATATTTATTTTGTTATTGTTCTAGTCCACACCAACTATAACGGCGACAGTGGTGAACTACCGGTATATCGTTGGGATCGCTTTCAGTCATTTGTGAACCATAGAAACACTGACAGCCAATCAAAGTCCGTTCAAATTTACAGGATTGTTACCAATGTCACATTCAAAGTATAAATGGGTTAATAAGCATAGCTTATCTGTATAGTTATCATTCTGGGTGTGGATGGTCCTTAGTCAGATCGGTACATTTGACCTGTAGCCGCTAGTGGGAAAGCCTGGTGGTCCTTTTCATCTTTTAGTGTTAGAGACTTTGACCCATTTGCAGTCTCCTCCTGTTTTCTCCTTCTGTTGTCCTCCTGCAGCCCTCTATCTTGGCCATTATGGCCCACTCCGCATGTGTCTGGGTTTGTACGCGCATATGGTAGACATGCTGGAAGTGACTGGTTTCAGACTTCAGAGCTCTGATGGCATTTAAAACTAACTTGACACGGCTAAGCGTGGTGGTTTCTCAGCTTATAGGGCAGCTGAATGGGTGCACCAAAGCACGCTTTTAACCTCCTGGTGACTAGAATAGTAGGCAAGTACATATAGTTTATGCACTTTCTTTTTTTGGGAGGTGGGGTATTTTATTTTTTTGTATTTCCACCAGCACTGGGAGAGTGGGCCAGTCACTCCTTACTTGGACTAACCAGAGAATTGCAGTGAATTGTTCTCTCTCTCTCTCTCTTTCTCTCCCTCCCCCTCCCTCCTGATGGATGCTGATTGTAGCTGGGCCTTATCTGATCTGACTTTAGCTCCTGCCATCGTCTCTCCTTCTGTCTGCTTCTCAAGTAGAGGAAAGCAAACACCAGAGGATGGCTTCTCTTGACAGACTCTTTTTGGATCCTAGACGTGGCCAAATCCATATGGTTTGGTTGAGTAGGAGATAGAGATGATCAACTCTCTCTTCAACCCTCCTCCTTCCTATAATGAGTGGATAGAATGATGGGAGATCAGCTCCCAAGTACAGCATCTCCCAGCCAAGACACACCAAAGCTGAATGAGAGTGGCTCAGCTCCAGATGCTGTAATTGGAGCAGCTCCCCACAAAGCAGTAGAAGTGTATGAATCTAATATTACTCTATCTCTCTCTTCACAGAGCTGGTCCGGATGGTCATGAATGGGTGAAGATCAAGAGCATCCCCCCCCCCCCATCCTGTTTTTTTACCATGTTATATATGCCCTCTTATTGCAGTTGCCGTTCGCTGCCCCCACCCACCACCACCACCCCTGTCTAGCCATGAGCCTTTTCCCCCGTAATATCTTCACGTCTCTTATTTTAAGAAGTGCCTTTACATTCCCCTTTTAAGACCACAAAATGACCCCCCCCCCCCAGCTACCAATCCCCCGACCCATTGACACAATCTGATCGACTTGCATGTAATTAGGAGCCTTCCTTCATGCTTGTATAGTCTGCAATAACATTCCGACATGCAGCACCTGTCTTTTTTTGATGATTTCGTTTAATTTATCAATTGCGTGTTGATGTCAACACCTGGGTGAGGAGAGTGATGTCTGTCACCTAAAAGTATTATTGGCTAAGACTTGCTTTGGCTGGGAATGTGTCCATCTACTGCTGCCAGAGCTATGCAGTAAAACAATAATGTTGAAAAGCCATACAATCATGAGGTAGAAGTGAAAACATTTCCATCAGGTTCCTGGGTTTTTGATTCATCCCTTGTTTGTTGCTGCATACAAATAAACAGTTTTCTGAACCTCAGCTGCCTATTGCTAGACTTTATTTCTTATTGTATTTTATTTTTCTTGTTCTGAGAGATTGGGGTGTTGAGGACCACGGCGCTGGAGGCATCCTACATTTCCGGTTCACTCCAACCACTGCTTGAGTGCACAGAGGAAAGAAACTGCAGGTGTTTCCAAATGGAGGCAGTTAAATAATTAGGCAAGTAGGCAGTTTTATATTGGTGGTTGTGGTCACGGTGGTGCTTTTGTTACAAGAGTGGATCATTCTGCAGAGAAGGACTGAACAGTTTGAGAGAGAACTGGCCCAAATGGAGGCACAGTTTGTGTTTTACTTGTGTGCTACTACCTGTGTTTGAATAGAAGCCCCAATTGAGGAAAAAATCTGTTCTGTGTCCACACATATGACAAACTCTAGTACAAACAGAGGGTTTGTATCGTTTTTTACACTGCATTTCTTTAAAAAATAAACTTTAGAAAATAGATCTACACGCTCAAGCTCACAACGTGTGTTGTAAGCTTGCCTTGTAAGCGTGGTTAATTCATAATGTAATTTTGTACTTTGCTTTCCAGGGTCACACCAAATTTCTGTTAATCACTGATCTAGTTCTCCTGACCAAGCCGACCTATTAACAGATGTGTTCATAATTTTACCTCCATTTGAATTTGGCTAGATAGTTTTATGTAAATATTTGGTTTAACAAAGACTATGCAAAGCACGTCAAAAGCCATGGATGTGCAGTATGGTGACGTAAAGGTTATGAGGATCGTTACCTCACACTCCCAGCAAAGGTCCTGGATTGTTGCCTTTCTGTGTGGTATTGGCATGCACACCGATGTTTGTTTGCATTACGCTTTCGCCGTGTGCTCCGGGTTCTAACCACATCATAAGACATGCATGTTAGGTGGTACTGGCATTGCAACTGGAGTTGGACCCAGAGTGCTGCATGGTGGCTGCTCTTTGGGATAGATTAAATGCAGAGGACAAATTCCCCCAAGGGGACAATGAAAGTAAAGTCCAATCAAAATCAAATGGATGTAGTTGTACAGCTCTCATATTGACAGGAGAGGGCAGTGTGCCTTCAGTAAGTGCCCAATGCCATTGCAAAATTCCAGTAACTGCACTGGTCCTGTAGTACATACATTTGAAAATAAGTATAAACAATCTGGAGAAGAGATATTGTATGTGTGTTGGGTTGTAGAAAAAGTAAATTATACAAACTAAAATGCTGTTGGGTAAATGTAGCAGTAAATGTGAACTGAGAGAATGTAATTATAACATTTTCATGCTGCAATTTCGGTGATGGTGCTAGGCTGTGACCATGAGAATGCTGTTCAGTGGCTTTCTGACCTTTTCTACATTGTCTTCACAAGCAACCACAACTATTTGCCCTCATTAGATGCCACTGGGGCTGTGTGTGCGGCTGATGCATGTGTGAGATAAGGTTCAGGAGGCAGTATCACAGTCTACTGCTGAATAGGCTGTCCACTAATTACTCTGCGAATGCCCCTCTGTCCGTGCGCCGCACGTTTATATGTTTTTGTGTGTGTGTTCGTATTCGATGGAAGTCAAGTCTATTGATTATTTTAATCCGCCTATTTGTGAGTCTGTGATCCTCGTGGCTCTGCATTCGACGAGGGAATCACTAATGGGCCTCAGTGCAGCCTGCCTTCAGCCATCTCCCCGTCCAATTAACTTCCAACTGGAATCTGCCAGGAAAGAGGGCGAGGGAGATGAGTGCAGGCGCGGCACGGCACAGCTAGAGCCCACCGCCGCCTCTCAAAAGCAACAGATACACCAAAGCCTTTAAGTCCAGAATGCCATTAACTTGCAACTTTAATTAAACACTTCCCTCCTCCTTTACGCCGATGATCCAGGTAGCAAATTTCAACATCCTCTCAGTTTTACATAGAATCATGAATATGGATAGCTCTTGGAATTAATGATGATTGGATGGATATGTTTTTATAGAATTGGAACAGCTTCAACAGGTTACCCACTTGCACATTATTGTGACAGTGTGCCACTTCCCTGCTCGTCTAGACTGCTAATAATCTAAATATACAGTAGTGTTAAATAGCTGTCCAACTCCAATCTATTTTACATGGAGATGCTATCAGCATTTTGAGAGTAGATCGCAATGTATGATCGTTTTCCTAGTTTGATTAAAATTACAGCAATTTATCAAAAAAGCAGTTTATAGAACTATAGAAACCAACAGCTGAGAAAATGATAAATGAAACTTACAATTCTACCATTTTATATATGTGATTTATTTTTTGGAAGAGTATAGTAAACGGAGTACCATGATTTGGTGTTTTCAATACATCAATTATATATAATCAGAGTAAATTCACTTCCTATAATCAGTCAAAATGACTACTGAAATGGCTAAATCAGTAATTAAAAGATTATCACTACATTTCATTTTTAATTTACTGGGAAAGGGTATATTAAAGAATAGTCATCCATAAATGGATGTTGATTAATATACTATTATCACATAAGGTAGTAGATGTATACATTAAATTCTAATATATCTCTGTTATGTAAAAAGGTAATAATATATATATATATATAGTGAACATTTACCATGAAATGCTCAGGTCATTGTGTCCAGAAAACGACATTAACTAGACAAATAATGTTCCATATAGGCTATAGGCTATACGTGGCCGGGCCGTGGCATGCACAGCATGATATAAAAGATATTCCACTGTTGAAAGGCTTTTACGTGAGATTCCCTACAGTTCATTTATAAAATGTCCTGTTGCCTGTGGTGTGTAACAAGACTCACCATTTAATTTTTAAGCCATTCAAACCGGGGAAGCATTCGTGCCATTTAGGTTTTTATTTTTAGTGTTGGCTCATTCAAAAATGTAACACTTTTGAATCAAGTGTTTTGAAAAATATTGCAAGTGGGAGATCTATACAGATTCATTCAAGGCATCACTGGGTCTTAGTGGGTTAATTAGTTATAAGCCTGTTAAACACTGAACAACCTACTCATTTTGTGCGATTGATCACCGTTGTAATTGAGCATACTGTATGTATAGTGTATTTTTGGGGCACTTGGGGAATATTATTGGAGAAAATCAATAGATTCATGTTTTCTTCTTGCCTGGGCAGTGCCTTAAGACACATTGGAAATCCATATCGGAGCGGATGGTGGCTCTGGTCCTCCATTGTTGCTTCGATCCCTGCCTGTTATATTCATGCACCCAGCCTTTCCATTTTATTTTATTAAGTTGTGTGTGTGTGTGGGGTGAGGACGGGCCTTATCAGATGGGTCTGTAGTCTGTACATTTACAGTAAATACTGACCTCCCTTGACCCTCCCAAAAAAACACGTAAGAACAGCTAATGACGAGTGTTGGTATATATATTTTTTTTAATAGCAATTCTCTATTCAATCTATATAGCATTTCAGTCATCCCATCCCAAGATTACAGTTTTTATACACAAGATGTCACTTTGAAAGGAAAAGGGTCCTTGAAAATAATGCACTAAGTTGGTGTGGTGGCATAATAATAATCATGTCTGTAATTGATTTACTGTACAACATTTAAATGTCCGTAAAACACTGCAACGGTCGCTTCTATGCAGCACATAATCTCATACATTATCTACATAACATTACTGTCCAGGTCCACTCACTCATGCACACACACTCTCACGTTCATACACTTATGCCTGATTTATACGTAGCCATACGACGGTGTCCCGCACTGAAAATAGCAGAGCTACAAGCTCAGAACGCATCGCACCGCAACACGTCGTGAGCAAGTAGAGTGGCTGTTTTTGGCGTGGTGGGACAGTATAAATTACACACTCATTGGCACACATGAAACGTCAATAAAGCACTTGGTCATCATGACAACTGGCTTCATCACACAGACAACTCATAAACTCAACATAAAATGTGTCGTATCGTTTTGTGTTTTTTTAACTTGCCGTGTGATGTCCACTGGAATAGGAAAGATTGGTCAACTGTTCATGTTTATCGACATTCAATTTTTTTTATAAGCAGCTATCTGTAGCAGTGATGCTGTGATGCATGTAGCATGTTTGATACAGTAGTGGTTTTGTTAATTTAAGTCTGAATTAAGAACACTCAGCGTTTTTACAGTTTAGTGATGATTAATGGGAGTTAACGGGGTGTGTAAATGTTACGTTATTTTTTTTAAATTGAAGCTAATCCTTGCGATAGTGTTTGTTCAGTAACTGGGGTCGCCTCATCCTTTCAGCTCCTTGGTAAACAGAAAATACATTTTCAGGACAAGATACCTATTTCATCCAATCTGGAGAGAACCCCCACAAAGATCATTTATAAGCTTCAATTGTATAGTGTTCCAGTTACAAATGTATCTCTTATTTTCTTTTGGTTTTATCACTTCCAATTTCACCTGTTTATAATCCTGCATCTTGTACGAGTTCTCTCCCGATTGGATAAAATTGGTATCCCAACCTGAAAATATATTTCCTGTTTACTAAAGAGACGGGGAGACCCGTTTTACTAAAAAGCCATAGCAATGATAACAATTAGTGCGGAATTGGAATATAGAGCTATTGAACACTTATTTTATATAGCTAATAAATAAGATATCACTTACACCCCTAAATGTTTATAGATGCCAGACTGCCATCGGCTCAGTCATAGTGACAAACATCCTCAATGCCAGCTTTGCATCCGATTAATGGAGTGAGTGAGTCATATTTTTCACAATGTCCGTCAAGATGTCACATTTTAGAATATTTTATTTCAGAGCCGTGACGTGCATCATAATGTGCACCTGTACTGCACTGTACACAATCTGAAACGGATATTTGAAAATTATAATTACACTCACCAGGGGGTCAATAAATGCACTTGATTGGATGATTGGCTCAATAACACAATTCCAAGACGCTCACTCCACACCTTTTTTGTCCTATCTGTGTGTAAATCTTCTTGTGTGTGTGTGTGTGTGGGTATGCCTGTTTGCATGTTCATATGCTTGTCTTCCTTTGGGTCTGTAGGTGTACATCATGCATACACTGTGAAATCCTGAGTGTTATTTTACACTCTGTGTCGAATGAACACTCAGGATTCGTCTGTTTTGTTCATCTTGCTGCTTTCCCAAACCAAACCACTCCTTGCTCCTCTCGGCTCGACGCCTCTCAGTCCGGGTAGATGAGGAATCCGGAGAAGGTGCTGTACTTGTTGGTGTTTCCTCCGTGCACCTTCCCTCCGTCCAGCTGCACACACACCTCGTCACCCACGTCCAAGTGCAGGATGACACTGTTGGAAGCGTAGTCGTAATTCTGGTCAGCGTCCTGAGCAATGGCGCTGGCTCTCACCTGTCGTGCACATACACGGGGGACACGCAGGGAGACAATTAGAACGTGGACGGACATGAGCAAACACTTGTGAATGTCACGCTGCCACTCAAAGTCCCCATAACAAACAGCCCTGTCCTCTGTTCTTCTTGAAATACAACCCTTCCTACAACGACATTTACTACAGTCCGATTTATACATGGATTATAGCAGATTGACAAATTCACAATGTCTCGCATGTGCGCTGCATTGTAAACTTGTAGAATTGCTATTTCCCCACACACAACTGAGTAAAACTGAGACCACATCGCTCAATCTTTAATGTAATCTATCATTTCTCTGCCTTGGCCAGCAGCCATCAACGGCCTGTGACATCACCACCTGAACAGGTTTGCATGTGAGATTAACATTGTTGGGGCAGTGACCTTTGCACCCCTGGAAAGACTGAGAACACGACCATAGCATCTCGTATTGATCAGGCGAAGCAGCTCTGCTGTGGCCGAGGACTCGAAGACCAGGATAGAGTGAGATTTGATTGGTTTGCAGAGATAAGCAGGCTCACGGGGGACAACAGGTTGTCTGCAGGGAAGCAAGTGAACGCTAGAAACAGCAACAGCATCTTGTGTGGCTATTGACCTGTTGCTTATGATCCTCGGCCAACTCAATATGCATGATATTGAGTAGCTGTGCTGGAGTCAGACGGTTTTGCATTTGCATGCTGTTTGCGAGGCCGGTGTTATTGACCCAGTGGCAGTGGATCTTTACTTGTTTGTTAACACATTTAATTGGGTTTACTCATGTAGACATTTAAGCACACGTGCACATATGGCGGATTTGTCCACGTACTGTTTTACAGGCTTTAAATCTCGCACGCTATAAGCCGAGGCTACAGAGATGCCTCATTTAATGATTTCAGAGAGGTGTAACCTTCTCCAAATGTACGAGCATTAATTCATTACATGCTATATGTAGAGCTTATAAAATACAGAAAAGTTGTGTAGCACGGGAATTTTTTTTTAAACAAAAATGTAAATGAACTGAAGGACTAGATTTATTTTACCGAACAGCCTGTTTTCATTACCGTGCAAAAATTGCCAATGCCGTTTTTTCCAGTAAATGCAAAATAAGGTGTCATTATACATTAGGCTGCATGGTTAACAGCCTCCAAAATAAGGATGCATCAATAATCCTGATATACAAACGCCTATTATCAGACACATGTCAACCATCAGTGGCCTTGTGTCTGGTTTTTGTGTCCGTCCATGCTGGGAGCACTCCATCTCTGTCAGTGACCAGACAAGCCACGCACATCTCCATGACACCCGGAGAATATCATCTGCAACTCAACTACTGTCATGTCACTCCAATTCACTCTGGGGTGCTCTCTCTCTCCCGGGTGAGCTCAGGCCAATTGAAAAACAGTCAATTATAGAGCAACTCTGAAATACTGTGACTTTCCCTCCACTTTCTCCCTAGTTCCACACAGTATATACACGACGGTGCCTGTATTGTTCAGCATCGGAGTTGTTTTCCCTCGCCGGGTCAGTATCTGTAGGTCTGTTTTAAATGAGATGCAGGTCACGGATGCTGCATTCGACATAAAGCGTGTCGGCGGCCAGCGGTTAAGCGTGTCCCTGTCCACTCTAAACCAGATTGATTAAGGGAGCGGGGTGGTCTCTCTCCCGGGGCTTCGCAGCCCAGCTACCACATGGTAAAAACTGACCACAGCTATAGCTCCACTGCAATGAATCTAATGAAACAACCTTGTTTCATTAGAGCTCAGGTTCTGGGGAGTATAAGCACTACATCTTTCTGTGCTTAATAGCTTCATATACTGTATAAACAAAACAACTGAATCAATTATTTGCTCCCTTAATGTGGTGCACTTGGCGTGTTATCCAATCTGCCTAATAAAACCAGGAGGATTCTCTTAGGTCCTCACAGGACCCTCTCTCAAATGACAACACCAATCCATTGTCATCTGTAAAGGTTATATTGTCGTTCTCCTTGACATCTGTGGCAACAGCCAATATCACATTTGCATCTCTGGCTGTCTGACACTGATGTGGATGTTGTGACTTCCCATTGACACTGGGCATATGTCATCCTGCTCATTATGGTGGCCAAACAGACAAACTTTGCATCTCAGCACAGAATGCATCAGGCCACAATCAGATTCCTTAATAAATAGCCTACAACGAATATGTCAATACAGTCACATTCTTTGTTCAATTTTTGATCGGCGCTTTGGCTGATGTACTTTAGTTATGTTGTAGCTCTCATATGTGTGAAATTGATGATGCAAGTCAGTCATCAGGCGGGCACTAGACAAAGAAGTGCAAGAGAGCCATAACCAAAAATAGCAGACATACAAGCTCCCAATGTATAGTGATGTTTTGTGACACATGGTGAGCTTGTACTGTAACTGTATGGCTGGCTGAGGTGATCCTGGGACTGGGTGGTAAGGTTGTGAGCCGTTAGGCATGGCCCCCCAGGGCTCGCCTGAAGCAGACTTCTGTCTCTCCCTTGGCGCTTTCATTACACATGGCCTGCTGTGTGAAACACACTTGGGAGAAGCGACGGTGGCTGGTTGTACAGGACAGAGTTATAGCCTAGGGATGAGGGCAGCTGCAGTATCATTGTCTATAGGACCATAGGCAGGGAGGTAAAGACAAGGAGAGAGAGAGAGAGGTGAGAAAAAAGAACAAGGGCCAAAGAGGAAGGAGGAGGGCTAGAGTAACGGACTGATCAAGCGAGGCTATTTTGTGAGACCAGGGAGATGTGAGGGTATATGAAGTCTTGTTTTTATCCATGGTGCTCTGCTCCACTGGTAATAAAACTGACAGGATTCATTCGCTGTGATATACTGACCTCTTAGAGCGGAGACAATAGAAAAGTAGCTGTTAAACTTCCCTAAGGGACCCCGGCACATGGCAGGCTTTGGGAGGGGGGTTTGGGGCAGTGGAAATAGAATATTTATTGAATAGGGTTACTCTCTCCTCTGGGGGAACATGGATTACATGAAGACAAGCTACTGTAGCATAGAAATGTCCCCCAGATTATTATTGATATTTCATGTTGTTATAGCCATTGGCCTATAGTGCAAAAAAAGAAAACATCTCACTTATGTGAGTATAGTTGACTGATATAAATACAAGTCTAAATAAAAAGTAAGTCTTTCAAAGGCACTCTTTTTAAGATGTCGTATCCTCTGTCTGTAAGACCAACCGTTCGCAAAGTCATAGAAAGAATGCCTCCCTGCTGCTCCTCGCTTCAAAGGCTAATTAATTTTCAGGTCAGGCATGTCTTTGTGACTCTGAACTGGGGAAGTTAATGCAGGTACTGGTCATTACAACAAGCGATGACATTTTAACACTACTGTGTGGAATAGCTTGACCTTTAACTGATCTATTAAAAGAGCTTATGACAGGTGAAAAACCAAGGGAGAGATTACATCGGAGCTGCTGCGGCAGTATAATGTCTAGTTGTCTACTCTGTATATTGTATTCATAATACCAAATATATACACAGCGAAGCACTATGGGACCATAAATTAAGAGATGAACAGGCCAACACAAGTTAATGAGGGGTAGGGAAAATGCTCTGTTGAAAAAAATACGCATGACATATTACCCCTCTGACATCTTATAAAGCATACCAACATTAGCATAGTCTCATGCTCACTTAATAACCTTTGCAACCAAACTGGAATATTAAGTAGTATACACCTTTTATATCTCCAATGATAAATCACAGTATTTAGAACAATTATAGAGTATACATTATCATCGGCAGAGCCAGCAACGGGAAGTCCCTTTACACATGTAAATGGTTGTTGGAGAATCTATTAAACCCAACATTAAAGTCATCCTGCTATTTGCAGGAGACATCGTTTTAATCTGATTAAGCCGTCACAGATAAACTGACATCACATGCCTAGTTAGCCACATACTGTATAGTAGGCCTATCTGATTCACAACAGTGAATGGAAGGCCATGTAATCAACATGGGCTTACTAACATGATGACTTGTTTGTTGAGTAAGAATGCAGTGTGTCCGTGTTAAAAAAAGTTGTCATCATACGAGTGGAATTGTGCTTCTTTGTACTGTCAACATGAAAGGCCTGAGGTGTAGAGTACCCTTCAAATCACAAATCCCTCCTGATTCCTAACGCGTTGTCATTCCACAGCGATTTGTGAATGCTAGATTGAGGTGTGAGCGGATATAGGCTCAAGCGAGCGGGGATTTCAGTGAGATGTAATAGGTAATGGATCTACAGGAATCACATGGAAGCCTAGCTGCCACAGTCGGTTCATCCTCCCTCAGAGCTTGAAGCTGTCTCATCACGCTACAGTCAGGTCACCATCTGGCGTGTTTCAGCCACACTTCAACCATGCATAACACATAGTCAAGATGGAATCATTAGCAAAAATACATGTGGAACTATATGGGAAATATAAATATTCTCTGGGGGAATCCTATAGGATTGATTGTTGTGGTATTTGTTAGTGTACAGTAACAGAGAATGGCTCAACGGTTGCATAAACCGTTGCATAAACCGTCTAGACCAGTGGTTCCAAAACTTTTCAGGCCACGACACCCCAAAATAATCTGAAGTGGGAACACCCCACCCACCCTGACAAGCACTTCACTGAAAATAGCCGAACTACAAACTCACAATGCCTTGCACTATGAGTCGTCGTGAGCTTGTAGATCGGCTATTTTCAGCTTACGTAATAATTGACAATTTGCCCAATTTGGTATTAAAAAGGTATTTCAAATTGTAATTTTAGAACTGTGCAGATACCCTGTATACGCTTTGTTTACTGTTGAGTGAGAAAACAACATTTCACTTTAAGCTGATCATCTGTGGACCCCCCACACCCAAAAGATTATAATTTGGGGACCCCCCTGGAGGTCCCAGCGCCTAGTTTGGAAACGACTGGTCTAGACCTATTTTCTCATACTCCAGGCATGCAGCCTTGATCACTTGTCAAGCCTGACATGTTGAGTGGGTGTCCATTGGTCATCGGGCCTGATCTCACCACGCGGCCTTCACCAGCGGCCTCCCAAAAGCCTCGTCTACCAGCCTACTGTCTCTATACCGCCATTAAGTCATTTATCTTCCTCTCCTCCACACCCCTGATCTCACTTGTCTTCCTTTGCTCTCCCTTTCACTGTCATGTAGTGGATGTCTCAGCATATCACTGTCATGTCCTGTCTCTCCTGTTAGATGCTGATATACCCAGTGAGTGTTGACATGGCAAATAGCTCCCATCGCATATTGAGATTGCCCTGTGGGTCGAAGTTGGGTTGACGGTGGGCATCGCAAATGTAACATGCCCACCATATATGGAGACTAATCTGGCGGCCAGGCTTGCACTCAGACAGTTATATAAATCTTTCCAGTGTCACTGATAATGTCCCGCTCTGACATTGCTCTGTAATATCACAAACTCATGGAAATGAAATGACCATATTCATAATGAGACTATTCAGATACGCAGAGTGAAAAAATCACACTCTTGTGGTTTTGTGTGAGCGGTGCCTTTTATCATGATGATGATGTAAAAGTGCTGCCCTGCTACTGACTAATAGACACCCATACACCCACATGCAGTAACCACAGTAACCGTGCTGCTACTGACTAATAGACAGACACACACACACACACACACACACACACACACACACACACACACACACACACACACGTGACTAGACTGGCCTGGACTCCATATTTGACTCCATATTTGGGACAAAGACAGGTGCTCGGATATTGTATGAAAAAAGGTCAGGAGATCTATCTCAATGAATTGTCCTTATGCCCTTATCTGTATAGGTGCACCACTCAAAGCGCACGCATGGCAGTAGCACATTTGGGACTTGGTTTTCTATCTTTATTTTTGGGAGCAGTCAATGTTTGATGAAGCTTAAGGCATCAACAGCAATGGACAAAAATGCAGTCTTATTCTACAGTCAGGAATCCAAACTGTCAGACACATTTAGTAAAAAGCAGACACTAACAAACACCCATATCTTTATGGCCTCGGGCAGTGCACTCTCCTGCCGTGGGGCTCCAGGATAACACCAAATACTGTTGATTACTCTGTAGCATTTGATTTACAACATATTTCCACCTAAAATCAAACTAGTGGCTCTCCTTGAGTAGAGTCCTGTTAGGTGAGAGCACTTGATTAACAGAATTGTTTAAGAAGCCCTCCTGATGGGCATAATATGGACCTGGATGAGGTTAAATAATTGAGTTGAGTGAAAAGATAATTAATGGAGAATCAATGAACAAGCTGGGGAGGGGTTGAAGAAGAGGGCATAGCTGGTGTTCAGCGGATCCAATCTAAGATTTATAAATGATTTAGCAGGTTTGAATGACTTGAATGACAATATAGGACATTGGACAGGCCGCCTCAAACACAGTCACCATTGTAATCTTGCGAGTATGAAGTCAAATAATGGCTAACAATACACCACAAACTATGTTTTAGCAAATTGAACACGATAGATGTCTGTCTGGAGGAAACCACCTAACTCCAGAATGTTCATTTTTCAGGAAATTAAGAAAGCTTTAAAACAAAGCAATACTGGCTCATCAAAGTTGGTGTTGTGACTTTATTTATTGTCTACTTCTACTTCCTTGAGAGGGAGAGAGGTGGTGGAGGGTCCAATGGAGTTAAGAGGTTTTGTCCCGACAGCAACGAAATGTAATGCACCTGTTGTTATGTGGCAACTATAGACCTACACCAGCACATGGCTCTTTATGGCCATGGTCACATGGTTTGATTGATTGATTGATTGATCCACACAGTGATCAATACACCATAAACTTAAAGGTGTCCGTCTGTCTGTCTTACGGTCTGTCTGTCTGTCTGTCTGTCTGTCTGTCTTAAGGTCTGTCACTCTGTCTTAAAGGACAACTTTAGCTTTTTTTCAACCAAGGTTCATGTTTTAGGTTGTTATTAGATAAAGTAAAAGATTAGTTAATTTTGTATTAGTTGCTTCCTTTCGTTTTAGGGATTTTAGCTGTTTTTGACAGGGGGCATTCAAGCATGGGGCTAAATATGTATTTTTTTACACGGCGATTTATTTTTTTATTATTTACTATAGTTCTACTAGACCCCAAGAAATTACATCTGCCACAAAAGATCACAGGATCTACTGAATCTGTCAAAAACAGCTAGAATCCCTAAAACGAAAGAAAGCAGCAAATGAAAAAGAAATTACACTCAGCTTTTACTTTCTCTAATAACAACCTAAAACATGAACCTTGGTTGAAAAAAAATAAAGTTGTCCTTTAAGGTCTGCATGAAGTGTGTGTGCAACTCCAGTCCTTCATGGATGTAGAAAGTGACTGGGAAAATGTTTCTCGAGTTTTGAGTCCAATCCCAGAGATTTATCCCCCAACACCTCCTCGAACAGCCCCTCTGTCTTTAATTAGTGTCTGGGGGAATGAGAGAGTGGATGAGTGCACTGTCAATTTTACATTCATTATTTATTTAGGCTGAGGTGTAAACGAACGGGTCCGCAGACTCCGCACACTGACAGACATTTCTCCCGTGCTCTTTTGCAGTTCTGTTTAGGTGATAATCAAGTTCTGTGTATGATACTTACTAATTAGACTGTTCCTTTTGGCAGCGATGCTTCCTGCCACTTCCTGCCACCACGTAGGAATGCAAATATTTGTACACTGCGCAATCCTGGGTGTCGATTTAAACCTGAGGGTGTAAAAATGGACCGTGCAGTGAGGATCCATTCTTACACTCTCATGGGTTAGATTGACACTTTCAAAGTGTAGTGCATGAATTTCCCCTAATGAGGAGGGAGATTGCTACTTCATTCTCCGGCTGGCATGTTGGCTGCACGCGATGTGTGCTGTGAATCCGAAGTGCTCAATGTTACAGAGGTGAATGTCAGTCAATGGCATTGAAGGGGTGGTCAACACTGGGGGAAAAAATTATATGCATCTCTGTGTGTGTGCATACATCCACATCCGCCCCACAGTCTTCCTCAGGCATACAATGCATATACACATGCATGGGCTCTCTCTCTCTCCCACACTATGTACACACACACACACACACACACATACTGACCTGTCCGTTCTTCTTCAGATCAGCCCACATACTGGTGCCGTCACCGCCCCTCATCAGAACGTGGTAGGTGAAGTAATAGATGCCAGGCAGAGGGCAGGTGAACTTGCCGGTGCTTGGCTCATAGTAGTTACCCACATTGGTCACTACATCGTCAAACTTCAGCACTTCGCTGCCCTCGTGCTGCTTACGTAACCCTGCATAGAAGGCGATCTTAGGGGTGTAGAGGGAGGGAGAATAGCCGCCGGGCCCAGGGCCTGAAGGACCCTGCGGCCCCGGCTTGCCCGGCTCTCCGGGGGATCCACGTGCTCCCTGCGGCCCAGGGATGCCCGGGGGCCCCCGGAGCCCGGGCTTCATCTTCCGCCCAGAGTAATCCTGGGGAGGTGGAGACACGGCCGTCAGCTCCTGGCCAGTCTGAGAGGTGGTGTAAGGGTCACACACCATCCTGCAGCTGCCCAGCATCTCGTACCGGGTCCCTGCGCCTCCGGCGCTGCCCCCTTTGGTGGTGTGGACCAGTAAGGGGATGGCCACCAGCAGCACCAGAACCATGGCCACACCTACCGCCGCTCCAATGACGCGTTTCCTGCGGCTGAGCCGCGAGGCAGCCAGCGTCAGGAAATCCTCTTCCCCTTTGGCTGGAATAGTGCCGGCCAGGTTGGAGCCCCTCAGTGAAACACTGTGGAATGAAACGGGTGGAGAGAGGCGCGGAGAGGACTGTGGAGGGCGTGCCGCGGGGCCACTGTCGGAACAGCACTGGAGACGAGGTTCTCTGGGTCCCAGTGTGAGAGTAAAGTTATGAAGGAAAACGCCAGGCGGCAGACAGCCAGAGCCGATGATGGGATGACGCAACTAGTTAGGGTCAAAAGGGGGAAGGTGACCAAATATTTTCAAGAAGCCAATGAAAAGATCAAAGCTCTAAATGCCACAAAGTTTGACGTGATCTTGGCAAAAAATCTGATTTAGATTTGGTTTGACGTGCACAGGAAACATAATTCATCTCATCAAGCTGCTCACTTCACTGTGTCCTCGTTTCAACATCAAAGCGAAACCATTAATGGCAGCAGGAGGGTTTGTTTTGAAACCAGAGCTTATTAAAAGTGTGTTAAAACCATGGCAGGTGCCAAACTCTGCTCATTGAAGCTGAGTGGGGAGGGGGCAATGTTCTGTTTGTTTAATGAAGGATAATTTACGTCAAGGGAAAATAATCTCTCTCGTGTTGAGGGTCCCCTAAGCACAGGATTTCACTTCATGAGTATCTCTCACTGATGGCCTATGTGTGATGTGAGTGAAATGTCATATTCAGGTGGCTTTTCCTGTCAAAGTCATTGTACATCCCCCTACTTTTATTGCATGTCCACTGTCCTGGTTTGAAAAAGTGCTGGTTTCAAGATAGTAATACCTTTATCAGCTTGATGTTTTTATATTGGAGATTCCTCCTCTTGCTCTATCTGTTGGGGAAAAGACAGAAAACATTCAGGACAGTGGTCACATAGGCTACATTTGACCCCCGGGGAGAGGGTGGGGGCATAATGTCAGTGGGCCTATGCATATAATAAATAGGTACTAATCTAATGCAAAACGTTTACAAACAGAAAATACGCAACGTTATTTATTTAAAATTGTTCATAGTGATTTGATTACTGCATGTAGCCTACTGTAGCCTATATTGACTAACATATTCTTAATGGATTGAATAACCCTAATAGGGCTTGTTGTGTCATTGATTGATTGAAATATTTATTAACAGTTTGTAGAATTTACAGTACATTTTAAGCACAAACTCAATACAAAGACTGTCAACTGTGAGTGGACGACCCAATTAAGCATTACACTTGTTTACAACAGGGTCCACATTGTTCAATTCATCAAAACATTTAAAGACATACAAACATTTAGAGACATACAAATAGACATTTCTATGTAGCTAAAGAACAGAACATCCTTTTAACAACAATCATTAATGTAAAACTGTTAATAGTTAGGCTATTCAATCAATCAGAATTAGAAGAAATGCTCTGGGTGCGCGCGGCAGCTTGCAACAAAATCTGAACAATTAAGTGATTGTAAAAACAAAAGAAGACAGATTATCGTAAAATAGAAACGGAATAAAACACCACTCACCATTTGTCTTTATTTGTGGATGTTAAAATTCGCTACGTTAAACAATCTAGTCCGCGACGTGTCCCACCAAAAAGGCACTAAAAGACTGTGCCAAACGAGGACGCACAGCTGGAGATGTCCAGAAAGTGATTAGAGAGTTTATCAATCCTCATGGGGAAAAACACCCAGCCTCTGGCACAGGTAGCAAAGCAAACTGTAGCATAAATGACGCAAACTTCAAAAGGTAAGCATCAGAAAACACTTGTGATACACTTCTTGTCACCGTTCCATTGAAGGACCTGCAGTTGTTGGTCGCTCTTGTCCAGAGTAGCGAGTGGTAATTCACTGCAACGCTTTGTTTGTTCCATACAGGCTACCCCAGTCCGACACCTGTAAGATCTCTCTCTCTCTCTCTCTCTCTCTCTCTCTCCCTTTCCCTCTCTCCCTCTCTCCCTCTCTCTCTCTCCCTCTCTCTCTCTCTCTCTCTCTCTCTCTCTCCTTCTCTCCTTTCCCACAGAACATTTATTTAGCTTTTGTAACTTATTTATAATGTATTTTGCCCGTAGCAAAAATAATCGGATCATTTTGTTCTAACCAATAATGACAGAGGGGAAATATATAGGCTATCTATTCGTATTCCTTAACTTTGACAAATAATTTGATATATCATATATATATGTATACACATACATACATACATACATAGGCCTACAGTACATACATAAAAACAAATCACACCCGTGTGAAGTGAGGGGCGCTCTTATTCATACATCATCATACATATAATCTCATTCCGGACTAGCCCTGGAACATGACTGCCATGATAATTATCATGACAGTCATGCAGTAACTTTGCCCTGTTTTTTGCAGTCGCTGCATTTACAAGATTTCCGTATATATAAACATTCAGATTTCAAATATAAAGTACTCACAAAGTGTCCCACGGGTGTTAGTTAGTAGCAGCGCGAGCGATTATAATTGCTGCGTCCCGCGTTCTTTAATAAAAAGCATTTTTGTCCGAGCTCTCCGGCTACTTTTTTCAAACGGGGTTCGTTTGGGAAATCCACAGTTGCACACCGGGAGCGCACTCGCCTATTAGTCTGTATTGGCAGGGTGGTCAGCGTACCTATATCGAACACACCGAGTGCCACCCTCCTCCCGACCGATAGGGGCGCGTAGTTGAAAGCCAATGGCAAAATAACACCTCGGATAAAAATGCTTTTTATTAAACAACGCGGGATGCAGAAATTATAATCGCTGGCGCTGCTACTAACTAACACCCGTGGGACACTTTGTGAGTACTTTATATTTGAAATGCGAATGTTTATATATTTTAATTATTTGTAAATGTAGCGTCTGCAAAAACCAGGGTGAAGTTGCGTCATGACTCTCGTATGAATACGAGAGTCATGTTTACAGGGCTAATTCCGGACAATCACAAGTTGCGTCCTCTCGTTTGTCTTCAATGTTTGTTTTTACATGAACACGTCAAAATTGTACATTCATTGTCAATGGCATGTAATGTTTGTGTAGGACACAGATTGTGTTTGCACACCAAGAGCTGGACATAGGAGCGCCCCTCAAAAATGACACCAGCTGTGGGAAGTGAGGGGCGCCCTTTATCATGATGATCATATTATGTTTGATTCTCATGTGTCATTGCTGCCGTCACGAGGGGCATGCAGATGTATTGGGGGGCTTGCTGATTTTTGGGGGAGCATGAATAAGACAAACTTAAAAGTCCATGTAGACTTGGCTGCCAGCCTGTCATGGACATGTCTGAAAGCCAGATGTTGGAGTGGCTAGCTTATCCCCTCAAAAAAAAAAATCATATATATACACACACACACACACATTTCTTATTTTACATTCAAACCAAAGAACAAATAAGGGAGACCACATAAGCGGATACAAGTAGACACAATGTGATGTTCATCACCTCCTATCATCCGTTGTTGGGGAACAGCGCCTAACAAAGAGCCGTGGTATTATAAGAAAGCAGATGTTTTCATCTTCCGTCGGGTGACTAAAGCGAAAAATGCATGATTCGTGAGGAATGGACAGGCTCACTCCGCCGTACAATGGTTGTGCCTGCGCCCAAAATAGCCGATCTACAAGCTCATCCACGAGGCGTGGTGAGCTTGTACATCGGCTACTGATCAGCTATTTTTGAGGGGCGACAGCCCCTCCTCCTATATACAGGTTTAATGTTTGTCTTTAGTTCAATGTTTGTTTTGTAAACGCCATTGACAATGAAGGGAAAATTTACGTCATAATGTGCCTCATTATATTGTCTCTTTATTGTTAATGGCGTTTAATGTTTGTGTTGGCACCGTTTGTTTTACATCACCTAATCTACATGAGTTAGACATTAATATATTATCGCCACTCACTTCACACGAGTAAATATCACACCTGTGTGAAGTGAGGGGCGCTCTTATCATCGTACCATCGTGGCAATCAGAATGCCTGTTGCATTGTTAAGGGTTGGGAGAGGGTTACGGTTAGGTTTAGGTGTGCTGCCCCGTGGGAGGTTAGGGTTAGGGTGAGGGTTTGAGATAGGTTGTAGTTGTAGGACTAATGACTGGTCTAACCAATGACTAGTCTAAACTAAGTACTGTCTAAACTAAGTACTGCACCCCACAAATGTACGTCATATTTGGCGGACATTTGACCTAATTTCTCCTTTCATTGTCGATGGCAAATATGAGACGTGTGGGGACCTGTGTAGTATATTGGAGCCCAGACATTAGGCATATTTGTAAGACACAGAATATAGAATAGAAGTGGTAGTAGGCCACACATAATTTGGCTATGAGCAAAGACCATGTTCACCCAGGGTAATTGGAGTAAGTAACATCTGGGTTGACTCAAATTTGGCATGCACGAGATACGTTCAGGAACCACCACCCTTCCCCCTTAGTGAAGAGAACAAAGCCTTGAATATATCTTAAATATGTCCTATGGTTTAATCAAGTCATAAATACTACACCTGTATTTACAACCACATCACAATGGTATGATATGTCATGTATTTCATATTGCAACAATAGGAGTTGTTGGTTAGATGAAGTCTTTACATGCTATCCATGGGCAGAGACTCATTATTACATTATTACTTGCGCAAGCAGAGCGCGCAAGTAATGTGATCGGCCTGGTCCATTTGTCGTGACAGCCGTTCCGCCATTTCAGGACCCCCCCAGAAAAACATCAAATCTGTGCCCGTATTGCTGGACCAATGATGACGAAATGACCATATTTCTTACGTCATCATTTAGAGCTAGTCATACACGTATTTCTTACGTCATCATTTAGAGCTAGTCATACACGTATGTGTATGACTAGCTCTAAATGATGACGTAAGAAATATGGTCATTTCGTCATCATTGGTCCAGCAATACGGGCACAGATTTGATGTTTTTCTGGGGGGGTCCTGAAATGGCGGAACGGCTGTCACGGTTTTTGGACCAAAGTGACCACAGAATACCGCTAATCAACTTACAACTACACACTTTATACAGTATAGAGTATAGAGTATATATGTATACATATATAGTATATGCCTATATACTATATATATACTATATATATTTCTTACGTCATCATTTAGAGCTAGTCATACGTATACTATATACATAATCAATAAAAAATAATTTACCAAATTGTGCCTGATCTGCTGGGACCAGAGTACGTGGTGTGTATGTAAGAAATATGGTCATTTCATCATCATTGGTCCAGCAATACGGGCACAGATTTGATGTATGACTAGCTCTAAATGATGACGTAAGAAATACGTGTATGACTAGCTCTAAATGATGACGTAAGAAATATGGTCATTTCGTCATCATTGATCCAGCAATACGGACACAGATTTGATGTTTTTCTGCGTAAGCCTCAAATGTGTGTGTATGTGTATGACTAGCTCTAAATGATGACGTAAGAAATACGTGTATGACTAGCTCTAAATGATGACGTAAGAAATATGGTCATTTCGTCATCATTGGTCCAGCAATACGGGCACAGATTTGATGTTTTTCTGGGGGGGTCCTGAAATGGCGGAACGGCTGTCACGGTTTTTGGACCAAAGTGACCACAGAATACCGCTAATCAACTTACAACTACACACTTTATACAGTATACTATATATATATACTATATATATTTCTTACGTCATCATTTAGAGCTAGTCATACGTATACTATATACATAATCAATAAAAAAATAATTTACCAAATTGTGCCTGATCTGCTGGGACTAGAGTACGTGGTGTGTATGTAAGAAATATGGTCATTTCGTCATCATTGGTCCAGCAATATGGGTACAGATTTGATGTATGACTAGCTCTAAATGATGACGTAAGAAATACGTGTATGACTAGCTCTAAAGAATATATCTACAACAATAAAACAGTATTTCTTATATAGATAGAAACTAGAATCATACTTAATACTAAATGTTTACATGTATAGTAGGTAGCAAATAATTACATCTAAACATTAATCATTTCAAACGTTCGTTCACAGAGATACTGAGATTTGACAGTTTACAGCGGGCGAAAACATTACATGCGCGCTCTGCTTGCGCACTAGTTGGCCATTTATGGCCTACTAGTGTGCAACAAGCAAGTATGCACTCGACAGAGTGCAGTTCTAGTTACTATTACATTATATTAGGAGATCTAGTGAGCATCCTGTCCTGGCCTGGGTCAGACAGGTCAGGGAACTGGCTGGCTAGATCATTAGGGTTTGAGATACACTACACTTCCTAACCATCTGTCCATTGCACCAAGACATCCGGACGGACACACACACACACACACACACACACACACACACACTGACAACCATACAAACCTATACACATGCACGCACATGCACGGGATTCTTTTTTTTTTTTTTTAAACATATGTTTATTGATTTTCTTTAAAGTACAAAGAAGTATTTTCAGAACAATTTACATATATTTCCCCCCCCCCCCCCCACATGCACGGGATTTAGTACATGTATGTAGACACTATCAGTATATAAAGTGCCTCGTGTGGGAATAGGACTTTACTTTCAGGAAACCATTCCTCCTGTCTGTCATGATGATTTTGGCTGATCTTGAATAAAATATATAATATATATGTTATAATATTGGAAAGAAAGGGATGCACCTGGACTTCACTTTGTTCTTTTGTACCTGCATGGTATATTCTCCACCATTATCAACAATAATATACTACACCTGTCAATGCCATTTAATGTTTGTTGTTTTGACTAAAGCTCAGGTATATGTTCCCCTATAAGACCATTGTCTGTACGGTGTGGTGTGACTCGCATCCCACTGATAGGCCTCATTAGCAAGACCCTGCTTCGCCCCAGACACTGTAGCGCTCTTCTCCTCTCTGCTGCGTGTATACACATAGCATGCACGCACACACACTCATCAGTGCACTATAGGCTATGCATGCACTCTTCATCATTTTGTGCAGACACACACACACACACACACACATACACACACTATACAGTTGTACCGTAGGTCGTAGGAGTTACAAATGGATAAATGAACACATGAGAATCGTAGACTGATCAGCATGATATGTGATTTTATTACATTCACACGTTTCTTGACGTTCATCTAAAATTGATTGGCGAGACGCTCTTGAAGGTCTTTGGGAGGTTCCATCTCAGATCTTCATTCCCGCTTAGAGCATATATTGTGTCATCCGTCATACAGGCACAATCAAACACGCATGCATGTTTAATGTCTGACGACGGGTGGTAGGAGTTAAAGGGGAATAGGCCTGCATTCACTATTGATGACTTCTCTGTCATCAGTCATCATCACCACACACATGCGTGCGCATGCACGCACACACACATACACAGTACACACATGTGCACGTGCTGCCTCTTTCGTCGTAGATATGATGACCACGCCGCGCGGTAAAGCTGCAAAGTCTCAGGTCAGGATTAGAGACCAAACCTCTACTGCTCAGTCACGAGGGAATCCCCGCTTGCCCAGAGGAGATATTGCATTTATGAGCTTCAGTCAGAACTAAAACATTTAGAGACATCAGCAGCAGGTAACAGTGGTTATCCAGGGACGGGGGTCAGATTTTGTGAGTCGCTATAACCCAGACTTAAAGATGGAGTGCCACAATTTTTGTATTTTTCCAGTTTTTCATGTGTCTATGAGGTGACAGTACTTCATTAGACACCCTGGAGTCGTTTTTATGTGCAATGGTGTATTAACTTTGTATTTAGGGTTTCTTCCTGGAGGCTGAACCCTTGTCAGTCAAACGGGCCAATGAAATAAATAGTAATATAGTGACATCACACTATCCCCTCTCCTAACCCCCTCCCCCTTTATCATACAACTACAGCTGTGGGTGCGGCTTCAGTTCAGGTGGATCAACACCCTTCACCACCCACCAGGCAAACCAGGCATACTTAATGAACTGGTGGGCGTGTCTATATAAAAGCATGCTTTTAACAAATGCTGTACACTTTTTGGAAAAAAGTTCTTCCTCATTATAATAATAACCTGATGGTCATGTTTTAGGGTGGAAAAAAATCATGGCACTCCATCTTTAAAGGGTAATTTATAGTTAGTGCATGCGGAAAATTGCAGATCCACAGTACAAGCTCACAACAACACATCGCCCTGCCATCAGGCTAGCAGCAGGCAAACCAAGTATAGCCTAAATCAGGGGTAAGGGTTGAGTTCCGGGCAGGCTACGATAGATCTACGATAGAATCTCCATGGGGATGTGTTGGTGGAGCTGAGAGCGACACTGTCCCAACACGGGGACCAGTTAAATGACTTGTCAGTCCCAGTCTGCAGGGCGGTCAGTCTGGTCCACTAGAACAGTGCACAGAGGGCTCAAACAGCCGCAGTCTCCAGGACAGATAATAAGAGTCAGAGGCAATATGCTCAGGATTGGATTTTTAGTGCCTGTTAAAATATTACTGAGCTGATTAATATTGAAATATGCGTATGTCTTTGAGCTGCCCCCACTCTCTCTCTCTCTCTCTCTCTCTCTCTCTCTCTATTATTCTCTGTTAATTTAACGCTGGGAGTGTAACCAATGTAACCAATTGGACATTTGGTTGTTTTGGTCCATTTGGTGTTTACTTCTCCTAGGTTCACTTCAGTTTTCCAACTTATCCATTGTCACTGAACATAAAGCACAGTAGGAAATTCAATATTGGACCGCTGGACTCATTTAGTTTGCTCAATTAGCCTCGTATATTGTGAAACATCAAGCATAAATCTCTCCATCTGCCTTTTGTGCGCACGTCTGCATAATTCGGGTTCTATATCGTATACTCTCTTCTGTTCTGTGTAAACAAGTAGGAGATGAAGAAGGAACTTATTTATGACCACATTACTCACGGAGCATCTTTCTTCGGCCGTGACTGTTCTGTCTGCACGCTTTCTCCTAGACACACCAATTCTTCAACTCAGCCATCCACAGACATATATCCACATATAGCTATCTACCCGTTTTAATTCTGTTAATTTATGAGGGAAAAGAGGGTTAGAGAAACCCAAATGTTGCTCAGAGGCGTGGTAGGAAAGATCAGCATTGTATTCATACACGGTAAAATAAACCCCAGTGTTAATGCTCCAAAGAGATTACAAATGGAAACAAATAGATCTGTAACGGTTCCAATAAGGATTGTACTGTGCAAGAATTGTACTGTATTCACAGTGCAACTGCTTGTTTAACTTGATTAGGATGGTCTCATTATCTTATCCACGGCAGGTAAGAGTGTGTCGACGGGCACACATCGAAGCCGCTGGACAGTTGTGTGGGTTGATGACATATTATTGTCCCCAAGAGGCAGGTCTCTGCCTAGGGCCGTCAGTCCCTGGGGAGCCACTGCTCACAGCAGTTAACAGTAACAGGCTGCAAGCTATCAGACCTCCATCCTTTGCAATGGTGATCGCTCCGGTGTAAATCAATTTAGAGGTCATTAGGGATATAAAGAGGTGATTTGGGACCAGTGCAAAACCAGGGAAGCTGTTGGCACTGAACAGTCCAGATGAATAGGAACAGATGTAGGAGAGGAACGTTTATACACAGTCACAAAGAATGGAGTGACCGTATACGGTTACGGTATACAGTGATGTTTGTACAAGTCAGAAGTGTTTGATGATGACGAGGAAGGCATGGAAAGGGCTTTGTGTCACAGACACAGGGCTTATGTCAGATACATTTCCTTCCCTCACAAATCCAATTTGTTTGTATGTTAAATAATCCGTATGTCATGTTTCCGCATGTTCTCCGATACAATTACAATTATTTTCTCCACAACTTACCCGGCATATCTGTGTGCTTATTGTACAGTGAATGTGTGCGTGCGTGTGTGTGCGCCTGCACGGTCATGTCTACATCCTAGTGCCTTGCTGTTTCATTAGGTTCTGATTATGGGTGCTGATGCAGAGTGACAGTGTGCAGATTGAGTTGCACAGCCACTCTAATTCTCTCTATTAATAACAGTCCTCCACACTGCCGTCCCGGACCACATTTATTAATCACAATTTGTCAACTGTCCAATGCTCCACCCTCTCTCGGTTTCCCTCACCCACCCTCTCACTCGCTTTCCCCTCCTCCTCCCTCTTCACCCATCCCAGTTATCCTCTGTCCTAGACCCCCCTCCTCACCCGTGGCTCAGAGAGATGGTGTGGCATACTGAGAGATGTTCTCGCTCGTCTCTCTCCTGCATCTTCACTTAAAGTCCACCCCATTTTTTCCCACCCCAAAGGAGTCTGATTGTATAGTCTCGCGTATAGCCAGGCGATCAGAGATCTTCTACGCCCAATTCTTCTACTTAAATTCAATGAATGGGCTTAATCTGGGTGGAATTCAGAATTGCAGCATCACAAAATCAACGCAAAGACTTTAGGGCAGTCCTTCATATTGGGTCGGTATCAGGATAGGATAGGTTTTCAAAGCAATGGGCGTAGGTTTGTTACCGCTGGTTTTCACCGCGGTCTAAGCCCATTCAAGGAATATAGATTTCCCCAGACATATCAGTAGGCAGAGATGTCTGATTGTCTGACTAAGCGAGACTATAGTGATTTGTACAAAAGCCCTCTGTCTGTAATTGGTCAAGTTGAATACTTGGTATTTGTGTTTATTGTTTTGGGAGCAAATCTGTTCCAGATTGTAATTAAGGCAAGACCTTTATTTGTAGCTACAGATCAGTGTGGAGGCTGTATGGTGTCCGTCGGTAATGTAAAGCTGATCAATATTGAAATTTAACCGTGATAAACATGTCCCGGCCTACAGAAGCATATTGATTTTTTTTGTCCTATACTATGCTATGACCAACCAATCTGAGATGTTTTTTATTTTTTATTTTGTAATGTTCTTCAAATGAAAGAGTGACATTTAATCAATATTTATATCAGTATGTGCACATTGTATCCTTGGAGTTATTGGCGAGAAAAAATATATTCCCAATACAGAAATCACATTTCTGCTCATGCCCAAGTCAAATGGCCCTTGACCCTACTCAGCAGAATGATTTATGAGTCAGCCAGTCCCCCATGTCCTGTTCTGACACTCCAGTTTTCAAGCTGCATTTATGCTTATTAAATTGACATTCTCAGTTTCCTCATTTACCCATAACTTCATATCCGTCAAACTCTATGCATGACAGCACGAGTTGTAGAATTTCATTTTGATTGAGGCTTTAGACTGTGCTGAGTGGAGGTGGATACATTCTTATATTTTAAGCATTGTTTACCGTATAGATAAATGCCAACAAACTGCCCACGGCAGCCGACTGCTAAATGCAAGAAGCAGTCAGTGCTGCCAATCCAGGGGCGGTGAGGGAGCCTGTATGTGTGACAGCATGCCTCTAATTACACTGCCTTCACACATTCTGACACAGCGCCACCACAGCCCGCAGACCGGCCCGGCCGGGTCCTTCCTCTGTTTTCCTTAAGCAGTGCCAGTGTTTGGGGGGGAAACAGAGACGATTTTCATGTGCAAATGTCAATCAGTCAGCTCCCAGCAATCACAGGCCCGTCTTCTCCAGAGATCGCAGTTTTGAGACACAGCCTGAATAATTTAGCAGCTCCGTGCCACTGGGCTTTGGGGTCGCAACCTTCTAAAGTGATGACAGAAAAGCGCTAGCTGAATCCCCCTCCCATCCACTCCCCTTACCACTTATTTACCATTCCCCCCGTTCCAGGCAGACAAAGCAGTGCCAGTGAGGCCTCCTGGGAAGCAAAAGTCATCCACACTGTATAAACTGTGTCATACAGCAGGGCACAACCAAAGAAGGCGAGCCCCGGCCCTTTGACACATATTGCAGCCAAACACTGTCCATGTACTGTAAACCTACAGCCACTATGATGCTGGGAGACTGAACCCATGTTTGTCATGGTGAACAAACCTCCTTTTTTTCTCTTCTTTATATAGCCCAGACTTTTTCACGCCGCCTCTTAATGGTCAGAAAATGAATGGCCCCATTTAGACAGACAAAATGGGTGTGAACGGGCCCAGGCCGTGGCGTAACGGTCTGGGCACCGGACTGGTAATCCAGTCGCAGTGTGCCGCGGGTTCGACTCCCGAACCCGACACGGCCTTTACTGCATGTCATCCCCCCATCTCTCTCCCGTTTCCTGTCAGCCTACTGTCTGTCCCTTCAAAAATCAATAAAAGGCGTAAGCCGCAAAAAAATATCTAAAAAAAAAAAAAAAAAAAAATGGGTGTGAACGAGGCATGCATGTTCCATTCTGTCTTGGAGAAAGCCAAGCCAGTGTGAAGTAACATAATTCTACCTGTCTCTCTGAGTGTGATGAAGATGATGTGTGAGATGATGATGATGATATGTGAGGAGATGAGAACACAGTTGATAATCTCAGTAGTGCAGCACAAGAAAACTAGAAAAGTTGCAATTTTGGAAAATTTGCAAAGTGTGGTTGCCGCAATCGTTTACATAGGCCCCTCCCACTATTTTTGCTAGCCAATTACAATGTCATGTCACCCCTGCAATCATGTGGAAGGGGATTTATCCCCCCAAAAATCTTTTTTCTGCAACAAACGGTTACATCTTTTGCATTTGCGGCGCCCCCTATGGATGAAAATTGAATTGCTTTTGGCTCTGGGTTGATAAACCCACCCGCGACATGTGATTCAAATTTGGGATGGATTGGACATTCTGTTCGTAATTTGTGGCATGTTTTGTAAACTAGGCCCCTCCCACTAACTTCGGACTACAATTACGGCCAAACGATACGGACTACCAACATTACGCTTGTGGTGTTTTAATCAGATAGGTCCAGAGATCGCGTGTACCGATTTCTGTGAAATTTGGACAAATTGTGTAGGTTTAGGATAAAAAAGTGTGTTTTGAAGAAAATTCGAAATGGCGGAAAATCTATCCTGACGCAAATGGGCGTGGCCTATATGGGGAGATGCAACCCAAGGAATCCATGCGAACATGTAGGTTAGGGCAGCGCTACTCAACCATTAACATTACATTATGTAGGTTAGGTTAGGCCATAATCCTCGCAAATCGCCATAATCCTTGCGAAATCACCATAATCCTGTATTTATCGCCATAATCCTGTATTTATCGCCATAATCCTCTACGAATCGCCGTATAATACGTCAATGTTCGCCAATACGTCAATGTTCGCCAATACGTCAATGTTCGCCAATACGTCAATGTTCACCAATACGTCAATGTTCACCAATACGTCAATGTTCACCAATACGTCAATGTTCACCAATACGTCAATGTTCACCAATACGTCAATGTTCACCAATACGTCAATGTTCGCCAATACGTCAATGTTCACCAATACGTCAATGTTCGCCAATACGTCAATGTTCACCAATACGTCAATGTTCACCAATACGTCAATGTTCACCAATACGTCAATGTTCGCCAATACGTCAATGTTCGCCAATACGTCAATGCTCGCCACTACGTCAATGTTCACCAATACGTCAATGTTCACCAATACGTCAATGTTCGCCAATATGTCAATGTTCACCAATACGTCAATGTTCACCAATACGTCAATGTTCACCAATACGTCAATGCTCGCCAATACGTCAATGTTCACCAATACGTCAATGTTCACCAATACGTCAATGTTCACCAATACGTCAATGTTCACCAATACGTCAATGTTCACCAATACGTCAATGTTCGCCAATACGTCAATGTTCACCAATACGTCAATGTTCACCAATACGTCAATGTTCACCAATACGTCAATGTTCACCAATACGTCAATGTTCACCAATACGTCAATGTTCGCCAATACGTCAATGTTCACCAATATGTCAATGTTCACCAATACGTCAATGTTCACCAATACGTCAATGTTCACCAATACGTCAATGTTCACCAATACGTCAATGTTCACCAATATGTCAATGTTCACCAATACGTCAATGTTCACCAATATGTCAATGTTCACCAATACGTCAATGTTCACCAATACGTCAATGTTCACCAATACGTCAATGTTCACCAATACGTCAATGTTCACCAATACGTCAATGTTCACCAATACGTCAATGTTCACCAATACGTCAATGTTCGCCAATATGTCAACCCTCTACGAATCTCCATAATCCTCATGAATCGCCATAATCCTCTACGAATCGCCATAATCCCCTACGAATCGCCATAATCCTCGCGAATCGCGAGTGTGGTTGCCGCAGTCGCTTACATAGGCCCCTCCCACTAATATTGCCAGCCAATTACAATGTCACGGCAACCCTGTGATCATGCGTAAAAAAATCATGTTTTTGCACCAAACTGTTAATTTTTTTGCATTTGCTATGGCCGAAAATTTAATTGCTTTTGTCTCTGGGTTGATTAAACCACCCGCGACATCTGATTAAAATGGACATTGGACATTCTGTTCGGGATTTGTGATTTGTTTTGTAAAATAGGCCTCTCCCACTAACTTCAGAAGCCGATTACGGCCTAACGATATGCACTATCAAAATTGTGCCTGTGATGTTTTAATCGGATAGGTCCAGAGATAATCTGTACCAATTTTTGAAAAAAGCTAAAAGTGTGTTTTGAAGAAAATTCAAATTTGATGATTTTTGAACGTAAATGGGCGTGGCGGCTGTGGCCTATATGGGGAGATGCGTCATGACCCAAGGAATCCATGGAAAAGGACTTACGGTTCAAGAGTTATAGGGAAAAACGTAAAGTGGGCTGTTATAGCGCCACCATGAGGCCGACTGATCTAATTCCTTTTCAATTCATTTTCATAATTATTATGAACCTTGTAAACATGGCGATTACGGTCTCCAATTAGTCTTCGATCTTCCCATTATAAGTCTACTAAACAGTTTACTAAACAGTTGGAGACCATTGTTACAGAGCAAACAATTTAAATAAATAATTGTTAATATAAAATAATATATATACCCCCTGGCCTTTAACCATACAGTATACTGTACCAGCGTGTATAGGAAGCATGAATTAAGATTCCGGCGTTAGCAGTGGATAAAGTGTCCAAATCTTCCATTTTGGGACGGGAGATATTACGCTGATGTTCCAGGTATGACAAGGGGAGAGTGTGTGAAAGACGTAAAGGACAGAGTGAAAGAAATTGATCCGTCCTTCTGTACCGACACACTACGTTTCTATCACTCAGGGGGAGACAGAGTGCGTGGTCTGACAAGAGTGGTCATCACTTCTGTGTAGCCGCACTTTGACAGCAACATGACAGGAATGAATGGACTGTCCAACTATATTCCAACCACGGCACATTCTCCAAAGAGAAATGATACATTTATCCACCCCATAACTTCTCCAAGTCCTAGTCTTATCAGCCCCCATTTTTAATAAATCCTCCAATTGTAGCGTTCACACAGCTGGGATGATCTATTTGCATTTCCAGTGCATCATTCCAAATATACTGGAACCCATGGCACTTGGACAAAAGCCATCTCTCGTACGTGTTATCATTTACATAGAGTTTAACATTATAATGTCATCTATTGTAATACTTCTTCTTCCAAGCAGTGAGCTTTGTCTGTTCTGTTCTCTGTAGTACTACGTGGTACTGTAACGTTACAGTATGTTCTGCAGCATCCTGCGTTTTCCTGCACTTTGTCATTGTTGTTTCGTTGTTTCTTCTTTTTCTTCCCCCCCCCTTTTGTATGGTTGTCACAGCACCAGATGCCAAAGAAAATATGAAACTCATACTTGGCAATAGAAAAGGGCTGTGATTAACATTTCTTTCTGCCTCTCCGGCAGTATGATCCCTCACACTGGTTGGGAACTGCCCACATTTCATAGCCATAGACATGTATCTGGCATTTGGCACATTCAGCAATACTTCCATATAGACACCCAATATTACACCCAATAGACACCCATAGCCCAATACGTTTTCTATTGACAAACCCATCTCTTGCACTCGCTCAGCTCACAAGCTTCAGCATGGTAAGAAGAAAACAGCGGTGAATTGTACTATCAGGGATGCAGCAGGACGTTCCCATGGAGATATCAATAGTGTTGGCTCATTAATGCAGTTAGATGCGGGATCACTAAGAAACAGTGGGAGGAATGGACAGCGTGTTCTGCACTTCACTCCAACCTCCAATGTGACGCCGCGCTCCAGTCAAACTCGGTGAAAAAGCGCGTGGAAGGTGTCAATGGACAGTGGTTTGACCTCGTTTCATGGGAATGTGTTACAAGGGCAGGGACGGGATGGGCGGACATGAGGGATTTCCGTGAATTATTGAGAGTGATCATTTGGTGACTTATGGCTAGTGGCTGTCGGGACTTAAAGATAAATTGTTCTGGGCAAGAATTACACTTTCCCCTTATCCCACTGTCTATTTATCTACCTCTCCCTGCCTGACCACCCCTCTACCACTTCATCCTATACCTCTCTCCCTCCCTCCTTCTCTCCCTCGATCTCTCTCTCTCTTTCCTTTGTGGTGGTTATGTCCTCAGATGTGGGGGTGGTGGAGACTTTTTAGGGTTTATCCTCTATCTCATTCAGCATGTTGACGAAATGATGAAAGCCTTCACCTCAGTCGAGACGGTCAGGGTGCTGGTGAGATGGTGGGTGGGTTCACACTCTATAACATACGACAAATTAGACCGTTCCTCACCCAGGAATCAGCCCAGCTCCTAATCCAGACAACAGTCTTGTCAAAACTCGACTATTGTAACTCCCTCCTTACTGGCCTACCAGCATGTGCACTTAAGCCTCTCCAGCTGATCCAAAATGCCGCAGCTCGCTTGGTCTTCAACCAGCCAAAATTCTTACATGTCTCCCCCCTGCTCCGCTCCCTCCACTGGCTTCCGGTCGCTGCCCGCACAGAATACAAAACTCTGATGCTGGCATTCAAAGCAACCAAAGGTATGGCTCCCCCATATCTTGCAAGTATGATTGAACCCTACAAACCCTCCCGCGCACGCAGATCAGCCAACGCAGGGAAGCTGGAAGTACCCTCACTAAAAACTCCGGGACAACGCTCCACACGTCCCAAACTCTTCTCCCTTCTGGCTCCAAAACTGTGGAATGCACTTCCCATTGCAGTCAGAACTGCAGCATCACTCCCAATATTCCGCCGTAGTCTGAAAACCCACCTTTTCAGACTCCATCATGGCCCATAGCACTTACCCTACCCCCTTAGATAGCATTTCTGTAGACTTAGATAGCATTTGATACAGACTTATAGCATGTTATGTAGACAGCACTATAATTGCATTGTATATAGTCATAGCACGCCATAGTACATATGTACAGCATAGTAGTATATATATATAGTTTATATGTATAGTCTCATAATATAGATATTCCACTGTTACTTTCTTAGCTTACGCATGTTTCATGATAAATGCTTTTTTGTGATGTATTCCCATGCTTTTTGTTCTTGCTTAATGTAAATCGCTCTGGATTAAGAGCATCTGCTAAATGCCTAAATTGTAAATTGTAATTGTGGAAGCCTCCATCTCGGTCAGGGTGCTGGTGAGATGGTGGAAGCCTCCATCTCGGTCAGGGTGCTGGTGAGATGGTGGAAGGGTAGTGGACAATACCAAGAAGCTTATTATGACCTCAGCTCTGCTAATAATTCAAACTTGTTCAAGGTGGTCCTCTTTGAAAGAGACTCCTGACCTAGTCTGAACGGGTGTGATAATGCTCGCCACGACTGGAAACTTTAGAATGAAGTCAGGGCTCCTTTATTGTGTGTTTTTTATTGAGTCAGACAACACTCCTTTTATATGTTCTGTATCTTATTATTATTAGATTTTTTTTATCATAAAGGTATCGGGAGACCCATTTCCATATTTCTAATTGACATTCCCCGTAGCATGATGTTTCTAACTGACTGATCAGGTATCAGAGATGGAGTTCTTTGTGTAAATGCAGCCTGAATAATTCATCCAGGGCTGTCAGAGAGGGAGAGAGAGGGGTGGTATTTTAGAAATCGTCTCGCTAGGCCCCTGACCATGAATAATTGATCTGATCTGATTAAAGTTTGCCGTGATTACCCCTCACCTCCCTGACTGATAAAAACGCCACACCTGTGTTTGCTGTCTCTTTATTTATTCTCCTCTTTCTTGCTCTCCGTCTCCTCTCAATAAAGCACTTTTCAATTAAGTCATGTGTGATTTCACTGTAGCCTACAGTATGCGGTGGCACGCAATGTTGCATGGGTCCTACAGTACCTGTGTTGTCTTTCATTTAGTCAATAATTGAATTTATAGTGTTTCTGGTGGCATTCATCTTAAACAAAATTGTATTGCATGGGTATTCACAGTTGTGCATAGAAGGAGAAAAAAACGATACAACTCAATACAAAAATGCAGATTACCGGGTGCACGGCTCACGAAGAATCACTGTTAAAGAGAGAGACAGCCAGCATTAATGGTACATTTATTGCATATTGTGCATCAGATCACGGACAATCACAACACCTTCCTCAGTATCTAAAGGCAATAGGATGGATCCTCAGGGGGCCACACCGTACTATAGATCAAATCTGATCTTCAGATAAAAAAGCTGTAATTGTAACAGGCTTTATACTGTGTAAAACATCGTAACGGTTAAAGACACTCAGTTCCCACGAAGAGATATCTTGATCTACAGCTTTGTAACTCTGATGGTATATCAGATGTCATTTGTGTCTCACACACACACACACACACACACCCACACGCTGCACACACGCATGCACGCACGCACGCACACGTGGTGGGTCCATTCTGCAGCAGGGTATCACTTCACTCTCTGCTCTTAACCTTCAAAGCCAACTAAGGATGGCACTTTGATCTGTCTTCCGGAGCCAAGGAAAGAAATGCATGACAGAGAGCGAGTTGAAGAGGGAGGGCAAGGGAGTGTGGGAGAGTGACAGCTAATGACAGTGGCTACAAGCTGTGACCTTTAGCGCAATCACACAGGCATGACGAGCGACGCTCAAGGTGACAGAGGAATGTGCTACTTTATAGGAGAGGGTGGCAGAGTTGTGTGTGTCTCAGTTTTAGCAGTGATGAATTTCCACTCAAAAAGAAAAGGATATCTCTAAATCAAATTGGTGGATTGACATAAATGGTCATTCATACTAGTCCCCAGAGGAGGAACCCTAACCATTAGAGTCTGATTGTAGGAAGAGACCTCACGCTAGAAGAAACCTATGGAGCTGCATGGTCTCTAGGGGACTCTAGCAGGGCTTTTAGACTCTCTTGTTAAGGTACAGTATGTGTGATGCAAGTCTTCAGGCCATGGGAATATGTATGGCAAGCACTACATCTGCACTACAAGACTGAGAATCTAAAAGCACTACTAACAGTCTGCATGCTGCACCTTACGCTAAACTGGAAATTGAACGGCTGGCTCTACAGAGGAAAAAATCCACAGGCTCCATCCTGGAAGCTGCCTATTAAATTGTGAGATAATTATGATGTGTGAAAGGTTGCTATTTTGGCCTGAGGGTGGCACTGTAGAGGACACGTTATGAAGCCACTCAAATTATTAGGGTTCATCTTCCAGGGCACATGAATGCACCATGCTCAGAAGAATTCAAATCAATTTTGAGGATTTGTGTGTGTGGAAAGTTTGGCTTAAGTGTGGTTCTAGGGGAAAGGTAGCCGAGTGCTACCTTTCATGACAAGTTTCATGACATTTTGAGATATTTTGTGTGTGCATTTGCAAATGTTGGCCTAAGGGAGGCACTAAAGCAAAAGCCATTGGATCATCCAAATTAGAATGGCGAGTCATATGGGGAGTCTAAATGAGCACAGCAAATTCCATGAAAATATTTGAGATATCTTGTATGAAAGTGAAAATTGTGGCCTAATGGGTGATAGTGATAGACTAGAGGACTGTACTGTATGCCACTGGGACACCTAATTGACCCTTTGTCAACCTTCTGATTGATCCCTTCCATCTTGTTGTTCAGTCTTCTGAGAACCAGTCTAGAGACATTGCATCACACTACTGTATGTATGCCTACCTAGCATGAAGCTAAGGCATACACCAATGCACTAAATTGATTTCGCACGACCACAGGCTCTTCTCCAGCAGTTCAATCCGAACATTCTGGCCCGTCTGGGAAGAGACGGCCACACAGCAAAGCACAGAACAGCAGAGCACAGCAGAGCAGTGGCTTGATCTGCAGCTGAGGAAAGAAAATAGAAGGAGGAGGCAGAGAAGAAGAAAGGGGGAAAGAAGCGTAGAAAGAGGACGTGTCCGGCCTTGCGGGTCCCTGGTGGGGGCTTTCAACTGGCTCGACGCTTTGTCCGTCCTGTCAGCCCTAGGCAAACAAACCCCCCTAAAATGAAAATAATAAAATAATAACCCCCGTCCGTTCTCCCAGCCAGCATCACACCCAGCCAGAGCCTCACTAGCAGTCTACTTGTCTGCTTGTCCCCCCACAGAGCCCTCACAAGAGATGGGAGGAATACTAAGAAAGCACGCATAGATTTTCTGCTGCAAGTGGGTGGAGGGAGTGAAGGGAAAGACTGGCGGAGGAGGGTGGTGGGGTTGACTGCCCACATCAAACTCCCCTCCTCTCTCGCCCTGCTCCGTCTTTTTTCTCCTCCTCTCCTTCTCATCTGCCTGGCTCTGGAGGGACCCTCTGTTTGTCAGCCAGGCAGTGGAGCGTCTCCCCCACCCACCCACACCTCCTCCTCCCTGTTCCATGCCTCTCTCCTCTCTTTTACCCTCTTTCTCCCTCTTTTTGCCGTATTGTCTCTTCCTCTCCCTTCTCTAAACCTCCACTTCGCCAGTGCACACTTTCCCCATATCTATCTATCTATCTATCTATCTATCTATCTATCTATCTATCTATCTATCTATCTATCTATCTATCTATCTATCTATCTATCCTCTTTGACTGCAGTGCGCCTTAACCGGACTCTCAGTCACCTCCCAGTTTTAACCTCTTAAACCCTACAGTATATACTTAGAGTACCCCAGGGTTCTACTCTGTACTAGGCTTTCCTGTTTTTTTAATTTACTACACTCTTCATATTGTGTGTCGCAATGTGATGCATTGTGATCTTGACGATCTGCTATTTTTGTTTGTCCTAGGGACGCTTAGGGTTTGTGGTTAAGAAAGAGCCATGTTGATGTTACTGTAGTGTAGACGAGTGAGACATGACATTTTTTGAAAGATTTTTTCTGTGCCTTTATTGATAATTACAGTGAAGATGGACAGGAAAGAGGGAGGGAGCTGTCGGGGAGAGACAAGCAGCAAATGTAGTCATGAACGGGACTCGAACACACAATGCGCTGTCAGGCCAGAGCCTATATGTGGCATGCGCCTGGACCGCTAGGCCAGCGGGCACCCCAAGACATGAGACATGATTGATATATGTATTCAACAGAGTGGGGTACTGTAGCTGTGTAGGCAAACTATGCATACAGTACTTGGTAGCCAAGGAGTGGAAGAGATCGAGGGCATTCATTTGGCCCAGGGAATTGCATCTAATAAAAACCCAAAACAAAAACGGCACTAAATTCCAAATGGAGAGTGGGAAAGCTAAAAACGAGATAGTCTTATGAGTAAAGAACACAGCATAATGGCATTTCAACCAGTGTGAGATTTGTAATGTTGTTTATGGCTGAATCTTAGTGTTGTGATACCCGCGATTCGATTCCCACTAAACCACAACCTCTATGTGTGCAGAAAGAGGTGAATCTTGCTGTCCCCGCCAGGTTTTCCCGTGCTGCATCCATACATGCTCTTCTGTTATTGTCTTATGTCTGTTACTTGTAAGGCAAGTGCCTGGAATCGACTGGGTCGGCCCTACACAAACATCTTATTCTCAACTGAAGAAGTGTCGAAAATGCTTCATCTTTGACGGCCAACACGGTCGTTCGATGAAGTATAAATTAGCCTTAGCCTCTGTCCCTTCCTCCCTCTCATCCCCTCCCTCCCTCCCTCCCTGCTTTCCATGGCCCTCTGCTGTGCCCAGTCAGCCTGAGCTGACTCCACACATGTGGGGAGATTAGAGGGAGAGAAAGCAGGGCTCTATTGATTACCGAAGCTGTGATATGACAACTTTGGTCTCCTGTTTACAGCTGATACACAGCAAGCTGTTATTTATTTATTTCTGTTATTTATTTTTTGCTTTCAAAGAAAGGCAGACAATGAAAAAGGGAGGAGAGGAGAAGTAGAGAGGAAAATGAATCCCTCATTTGGTCAAGGCGTGGCAGATGTTTGCCTGTAATTGCATTGTATATTAGAGGCATGTATTGTACCTTTGTATCGTCCAATGGCATGTGTACCTATATTGTTTTGGTTTGTCTATTTCCTGTAACGAATCAATCAGTTTTTCCCAAACTGGAGTCTGCTGGGCCTCCCTTGGGGGGTGCCAAAGGGTGAGGGGGACCCGGTAATGGTGTACAGTATGTAGTATGGCTTGACGCAGAGCTGCTATAGGTCAGATTGCAGTGCATGCACTAGGCAGGGAAGAGGACAGTGAGTTGCGGTGGCATTCGGAGGAGCTGGGGACTGGGGAGGGGACACCAGCCACTGCCTGTTCCTGCAGATGTGAGCCACAGCTGGGATAGGCAGACCCAGAACACACACACACACACACACACACACACACACACACACACACACACACACGCTACCCCTGCTACCACCAACTGATGGCAAACACGATTGAACCTGACAACATTCTCGTATCTGTCAAGGCTATTGCCAAACTAAACCCTGACTCTTTCTGACCATTGATGACCATGTTGGCCCCGATGCCTTGAAGTAACATGCAGTTGAAGTGAATACCAAATCTTCAGTATAAATAGGCTCAGTCAAAGTTAAAATATAGAGTTTAGTAATGTTACAACTATAATATTTGATAATTAAGAGAAATTGGGATTACTTTGACTAAATGCCTAATCCCTCGTCGAACATAGGATTACAAAGTCCATATCACCTCGACTGGCTCAATACTGTCTATATATGTTTTGTGTATTGTGTACTTGCACTGTATATAATGTTGTAGGTATGTGTAGGACTAAAACGAGATCCTGCATCTCAAGGGGCCATCCTCCCAATACAATTCTGACAAATTCTCTCTGACGATTACTCTTATGTATGCATTGTCTTGATTAACCATGTGATATCTGTCATCCCTATTTTAGGGTTTCACTTTCACTTGTAACAGAGTATTACAAGTAGTACAACATTATCTTGACTTTTTCTTGACATACGTCTTTGCCAAAGCAACTGGGAGCCAGGGGAGTGGGCATAATATACAGTAAGAGCCACATGCAGCAAGTTGCATATCCCTGGGTTAACCAGATGTGGAGCACTTGTCCTTATAGATTCCGTCCGTTGTCTTTGTGAATCAGTCTTATGGTGGTGCTGTCATTAGGACTGTGGACATTAAGGGGCTGACAGTTTATCGACCGGCCTGCCAAGCCCTGTTAAACCCCCTCTGGCAGCTTTTTACCAAGACCAAAGCCTTCCTCTCTCTCCTTTATTTCCGACAACAAAGTTCCGTCCTTCCCCACAGCTATTTATCCACCTCTCAATTTACGTCTCCTTTTATTTCTTGCTATTGCTTCCGACTGTCTCTCTGCCCATGTGCTCATGTGAGATGCATGTGAATTTACGTCAGGTTGCCTTTTTCCCCCGCCATCCCAAGCACGCAGAGATCATTTCATGAATTGTATCCTTAAGGAACGTCAAGAGCCGCTCATTATGCAGGCGCAGAGTTCAAATGGTATAGCTGCTGTGATTCAAACATCATCTCATCTCCACTGTTTTCTGACTTATTGTTTTACCTGAGGTGCTGCTGAGGGAAAAATAGTGAGCAGGGGCAACAGGGAGGGGGTTATAGCAAGAGGCTGTCTTAGACCACGTGTGTGTCCATCATGTGTCATGGCCGATCCTGGCTTTCATGTTCTGTCTGGCTGAGTCTCCTGCTCCAGCAGTCTCCGTTTCCTTCACTAAGAATCGATGTCCCTTAGAGGCGAGAGCACATGCTCTCTCCTCCGCATCTATCTCAGCTTAGCTCAGTGTAGCTGTGCTCAGCTTTCACCTTGCTGACACAGAGTCCTCAGCAGACACCTTCTCCCCTGCACAGGCTCAGCTGGGTTGCTGGCAGCTGTCTGTTTGGATCAAACACTTTACCCGGAGTCACCCTGCACACTAAAGGCCAGTGGGCTCTGCGGGGCCCCATGAAGGGGTCCCTGAGCAGGTTAAAATAAATTGTAGGTCTACTCTACAGCAATATTTAAATAGTATTCATGCATTTAGAAAAAAGTTTAACTTTTAGTTAAATGTACATTTGTGTGTGTGTGTGTGTGTGTGTGTGTGTGTGTGTGTGTGTGTGTGTGTGTGTGTGTGTGGGTGTGTGTGTGTGTGTGTGTGTGTGTGTGTGTGTGTGTAAGTTTGATGAAAAATGTATAATAATTATATAATAATATAATAAATTCATAATTTACATTTGGGGGATATCTTTCACAATAATGAATAAAACATGTTCTAGACATTCTAATGATCACAAAAAAACATATATTACAATTATTTTACTTACTTTTATTAGGGTTAAAGGTCAAAAGTCATAGGTTAAAAATTCCAGAAACTTTTAATTTGTGTGAATTTCAGCCTCTGTGGGGGGTATTTATATGCAAATATCATGACCAATGGCATTGAAATGGCATTGCACTGATGACGTTTAGGTGAAAAAATTACAGAAAAAAATAATAATAATTAAGTAATTAATTAAAATATAACTTGTTTCTATAAAGCAACGCTGGGTCTTAGAGGGAACCAAGCAGCACGTTCAAGCAACATAAACACCTGAATGTTAAAACTGAGAGTGAACTCAGTAAACAAATGGAGATTTGTACACTCTCACAATTACAAATTGATAAATTAACACTGGGTAACACTGACCAGTGATGGAAGAAGAAGGCCTACTCACATGTTTTAAAAAGTAAAAGTAGAAATAGTCTGTTACAACTTAAGTACAAGTCTGGTATTCAGAATGTAGCCTTGAGTAAAGTAACATACAAAAGTATTGGCATCAAAATATACAAGTACTAAAAGTGAAAGTACTGATAAGTTAAAAAATGTTGGATTGTTAAAACACCTCAACATTGTACTTAAAAATGACGTGTACACACCACTGCCACGACTCCATTTATACTGAAACAGTGCTTTCTAATTCTTACTTTATGGAGATTTTTCTTAATCTGATACTGACTATCTTGTTGTGCCTCATTACATAAATAGAAAATTTCAACTTACACACAGGGAAGACTTCTGGCGTTAGTTTAACTCCCGAGAGCATAAAGATGGACCCGCAAGGGTCCATTCTAGTATTGTGCACTATTGAGACGCCCGTGCGTTTGATTACCATGGGAACGAGAAAACGCAGTCACCAGGGCCACAAACAAGCCGGCTGTTGATGAAGACAAATGTGCAAACACATGTTGGCAGAATTGCTTTTTGGTTGAGCGTGATCGGCTACACTCAGGAGGGCGGAACCGCGACTCGTGATTTATAGTTTTGTGTTGTCCCTAGACCAACACTGTCTGCTGCCTCCCACTACTGTAATTACCACATGTGTCTATTAGAATAGTGCTGCTGCCCACCATGTATCACCTCAGCCAGGAGGAGAGGAGAGGACTGAAGGTGGGGAATGGCACTTCTTCTCAGCAATAGTATTGTTATTCAAACAGTGTCCTCTGCAAAAAGAAAACACCATAGCTAAAATGCACCGCAGATGATGAGATAAAGGTCAGAAAGAACCATAGTGAAAGGTTGGATGTAAAGAAAGGAATGGTAAAGGCACAAGCAGGCTACATACATACACCGTTCCAGCTTGTGGACAGCTTTATCTTTGAACTATATATTTTGGACTACAGCATATATATATATAGATTTGTAACTACGTTGACAAAGTGAAAACAACGCAATTACATTTAATGCTGACCTGCTATTTGATGTACATGTTTTTGTGAACATAATTCTAACGATGCATAATTAACGCATTCCAATGTCACTCAACTACTGTGCATCATGTGCTTCTTCTGTGGCTTAATTGGTTCTATGATAACTGGAATATGGACTTGTTTTGTATAAGACTACATTTTAACTGGATAGAGAGATCTCTGCTGCTATATTACCTGGTGTGTGTGTGCTGGTGGTCTGGATTTAGTTGGCTTTTGCCGTGGGCCTTTTAGCATCTCCTAGTGGGCAACCTGCCTGCTGTTTTCAGCCCAATGAAAATTAATGCATTCCCACCTTGTAGGCTATAGATTGACACAATCAATACTCAGGGAACCTTGACAGATGAAAAAATGTTGATGCTGCTTTCTCGTCCATTTTATAAGGGGAATTTTGATGTAGTATTTTCCATTTTTATTAGGCATTTTATAGACAGCTGGGTACTTGCATATGTGCACACTGCACATGCCCATGCTTATAGCTTATAGCATTAATTTCCACCCTATATTTTATGGCAATTGCTTTTCAAGATTATATTTTCTTTTTACATCCATACAGATGTCTACTGTATAACCTCCATATTTCATCTTTTTGTGTTTTTTGATTAATTAATGCCCTATTTTATAATTTTGTGTAAAAGTTGTGAAAATAGCAGATCTACAAGCTGGCTGGCACCGGGTGGAGGCAGACAGCCAACCCACACTGGACGTTCCTCTCTCTTGGGGACACCAGAACCTCCGAGCCATGGGAAGAGAAGGACCAAGCCATGGGAAGAGAAATATGTCTGCCTGCCTCGCCAATCGCCATGCACCTCTGGGACTTTGTGGCCAGTTAAGAAGGGTTTACTCTACTGGGACAGTGGAAGCTGTGTAGTCGTGTACACGTTTTTATCGATTTCAAACAAACAAGTAAAAACACATACAAACACACACACACACACACACACACACACACACACACACACACACACGCGCGCACGCATGTGCACGCACACACAACAAGGTAAAATAACAACACAAAAGACAAAATCCCCAGAACAAAAAGTGGAAGCAAAAAAATCCACCAAAACTAAATCAAATCAGAACAAAATGTGTTTCAATGTAATGTTTGTTTGAACCCAGGTCCAGGTGCAAGCACAGAGACAGACAGGATGGAGGCTTATTCAGATAGGAGTGCAGCTGAGTGTAGCAAATAGCAATGGTGGATCAGGTGGGTCACAGGGTTGACAGCAGAGGTAGATGAGGCAGACTTCCAAGGTTCAGGTGGTCAGTGCAAACACAGGAGAGAAAGTAAGGTTAGTATTCAGAATAACACACAAGAGATATATATGTTGCTAGCCCGGGTGGAAAACGACAGACTAGGTCAAACAGAGACTGATTATCTGGCAGGGCATGAAGCGTTGACCCAGGCATTATAGGTGGCTTGATTGGTCGCCTCCGCCTCCTGTCTTGGACCCCTGTCTCCACTCCTATAATTAGATGACAGATGAGTAAGGGGGAGGATGGGGGTAGAGTGGGTGTGGCGGCAGTCATGACAAAATGTCTGTCAGGAATCCCAAATCAGTACTTTCCAAATAATTGTCTCCACCAGGCCGAAGGCATGGGGGGAGAGTATGTTTTGCATTCCGTCCGTGTGTCCTTCCGTCCGTCCGTCCGTCCTTCCGTCCGTCCGTTACCAGCTAATCTCCGGCACCGTTGGCCTGATCCATGCCAAACTTTGCACACACCTTCCCTGGATGCAACATACTCTCCCCCCATGCCTTCGGCCTGGTGGAGACAATTACACATGTTTGCTCTTTGTGTCTGTGCCTCTTTGCAAGCACTTTCCCACTTGTTATTTTGTCAATTGGTTGGATCTATTTGTTATTGTGCTTAATGCCATTCATTTATGTTCATTTAATTATCTATTTGTATGTGGGGGGAAATTATGGCTGAGAGGGGTATTTCTGCAGGATGCACCCCCATCCCTTCTGTTGTTCACCTGAACGGAGTCCATATACCTATATGTCACAGTCTGCAAAACAGCTCTGCCGCAGACATGCTTTGTAACTGTACCAAATCCAGACAACCATTAGTTTCAAAGAAAATTGATTCCTCCCCACACACACTTCTGTATTGTCACTGCTCTTGTATCTTACTGACTCACCTACCAGTGAGGAGCCCCCACCGGGAGGATGTTGTAGACTAGAGCCTTCATCCTAATCCTCCCGCCCAGTACTCCCTGTGCTGCTGACGGGTGACGCCCCAGCTTGTGTAAGCTATTTTACTTTACTTTATTTGTTTATTTGGACAGGACAGAGTATATTAATGAACATTACATTAAAAATGTAGCATAAATACACCAGATTTAGCAGAGATGCTAGTTTTCATCCGTAGTCCCCGGACATTGAACACTAAACAAAACTGACATAACAAGACATGAGAGGACAGCATAAGCATTTCAAACATGGAAAATAAGAAAACTATTTCTAGGGTAGGCTAACTCTATTGTGGACTGACAGTCATATGTGATCACAAGACTGGTTGTTTTTTTAGCCACTGTTTCAATTGTCCTTTAAAAGCTGTGAAAGTGGGGATCAGATCACCTTCAGTGTGACAGGGAACTCATTCCAATATGACAACCTTTGATGGAAAGAACATTTTGACTGAAGGTAGACTTTCTGCCATATAGACCTCACAGTCACCCCTGAATACAGATCTGGTACCATAACCGCTGTCTCTCTTCCTGTGAAGGTAAGGTATGTCTTTGCAGCTTCTGTTGTTAAATAGGGTCGGATTGGACGGACGTTTTTCAGATTGAAGTTGATTGTATACATTTTTTATGTGTTTCTTGAAGGTCAGGTTTGAGTCCAAAATGACTCCAAGACACCTGAAATGGGAAGCTAGTTCCAGTTCTTCTCCCTGTAGGATTACATGCAGTAGGCCTGGGCCGTGGACCGTGGCTCAGTGCGCCAGGCACCTTGGCTGGTAATCCAGTCTGGCAGTGTGCCGCTGGTTCGACTCCCGATCCCGACGGCCCTCACTGCATGCCATCTCTCTCCCCATTTCCTGTCAGCCTACTCTCTGTCCCTTCATAAAAATATATATAAAATAAAGGCGAAAGCCAAAAAAAAAAAAAAAAAAAAAAGGATTACATGCAGTGACAATTATCACCCTCCCTGCCTCATGGCTTCCCTTGCCCGAACACGGGCCAATTGTGTTTGAGTTGTAGATGCAGCCGCTGGACAAAGCCGGATTCACCACGTTGGATTTGAACCCACAACCTCTGCGGTGGTGTGCAGCCAGCCAGGCACCATAGCACGCACTGTACCCGTGGATACTGTATATTTTTTAATTGCATACAGTACCACAAATAACCTATCAGTGTGAGTTGGTTTGGTGTTCATGTGCTTGACAGTCACAATTAAAAAAAGGAGTGTTGCCAGCTTGCTTCATTTCTGTCCGTCAGCACAGTATAAATGAGCTTCGTCAAGTCTTCATCATGAATCGTAAACAGCTGATGATCACTGCGATACAGCCTAGGACGTGTAATCATAAGTCATTATAGCTATAGACCAGTGGTTCCCAAAGTGGGGTCCGGGGACCCCCAGAGGTCCTTGAGAGAGTTACAGGGGGTCCCCAGCTGAATTATAGATTAGGAACCAACTCTATAATTTTTACATTTTTACATTTTTAATTAACATTGATTTTACAATATAAATTGGGGGTCCCAGAGATAGAAATGCCATTAAATGGGGGTCCGTAGACTAATGAATGTCAAACTGGGGGTCCTTGAAATTAAACGGGTTGAGAATCACTGCTAGTCCTAGAGCTGTAAAAATGGTCTCTTGTGTGCGTCCCTGACCTGCCATATCTCTTCAAATGGGGGTCCGTGGGCTAATTAGTGTCAATTTGGGGGTCCTTGACATGAAAAAGTTTGGGAACCACTGCAGACTATGACTAGACATGGAAGCCAAAGGTGCACCATGCTGTCCACACAGTGCTCATTTGAGAAAGAGACAGTGGCCTCAATTGATCTCCATGACCATGAGCTCAAGTGGTTCAAGCCGAATTCGTGGGCCATTGATTTCTATGGCTTATTAAAGGTATGAGTAGCTTACTATACAGAGAGATGTGAAAGCAGGATGACCGGGAAATAGAGGTATTGATTGGAGGGAGGGTGTTGGGTGGGGACATAACAAATTCCACCAGCCAGAGAAGTGAAGATATGCAACAGTGCTGACCGGAAGATGAAGACAAATTTTTTTGATGAATCACATACCATGTCTGACTCACACATGGGATTCATGCAAATCTTATCTTTTTATTTTATTTTATTTTTTTATTAGAAGTTCACATCTGCATGATATTAAACTTATTTAGGTACATGGAATGTTCACTTCCCTGCATCATTGACACAGGATCGATTGCCTTGCATACTTCCGTAATAATTAAATGATTTCACTTAAAAAAAAAACATGCAACACACATATGAAAACAGACTGTAAAAGAAGAAAAAAATAAAAAATAATGAGCATGACACACAATCTTATCCAAATCTTTTCTGAGCATAATATGAATATATATTGCATTTTCTTTCTCTGATTAGCATTATGAATTAATGCTGCTAATCTATCATCATTATAAAATATCACTCAGTATAAGTGTGTCAGGTGTCAATATAATTGAAAAGGGTTTAAACATTCTCTTTTTTTTCCTACAAATTATTTTGTATTGCGGTCGTATTTCTACTTCCACTGTCAACCAATAGGTGGCAGTGTAAGTCCATGTTTCATGATTCGTTGTGTAACGGCAGCCGAGAGGAAGAAGTCCCGGAAGTAGGGAGCGAAAGATAATTAATTGCGTACGCAGCAGCAGACGCCAGACAGCTTGTTGTTGTGACATTGGTCCGTTTGTTGTTGAATGATAATGAATGAATAACTGGATCAACATTTACAATTATTACCGCTACGTAAGTTAAACGCACTGCTCTCCTCGTGAATCTTTTACATAAAACGTTTCTAGATTTAACTGTCGCAGCAAAAGAAATGCGAGGCTATTTTAACTATAGCTAGAATTTGGCCTGCTATAGCCCTGAAACATGACTGCCATGATGATTATCATGACAGTCATGCAGAAACTTAGCCCTGTTTTTGGCGCTCGCTGCATTTACAAGATTTCCGTATATATAAACATTCAGATTTCAAATATAAAGTACTCACAATTTGTCCCACGGGTGTTTTTTCAAACGGGGTTCGTTTGGGAAATTCACAGTTGCACACCGGGAGCGCACTCGCCTATTAGTCTGTATTGGCAGGGCGGTCAGCGTACCTATATCGAACACACCGAGTGCCACCCTACTCCCGACCGATAGGGGCGCGTAGTTGAAAGCCAATGGCAAAATAACAGCTCGGATAAAAATGCTTTTTATTAAACAACGCGGGATGCAGAAATTCTAATCGCTGGTGCTGTAACTAACTAACACCCGTGGGACAAATTGTGAGTACTTTATATTTGAAATGCGAATATTTTAATTCTTTGTAAATGTAGCGTTCGCCAAAAACAGGGTGAAGTTTCTTCATGACTCTCGTATGAATACGAGAGTCATGAACCATGGCTAGGCCTGCTATAGCATTATTATTATTACCAATGACTAATGTGTTTTGGTTCTTCTGTGGCTGATTTTCCTTTTTCTGCAGCAGTGGGTGGAAAATGTCGTCTGCGTGTTTAATCACGTCCACAACCCTGATTGTGTTCCTGCTGTCTAAGTATGCTGTTATTGCAGAGGCTAAGGTAGGTGTATCAATGTAGTGGCAGGTGTTCTTATAGTAGTGATTTACGTATGGGGGGAGGGGGGTAAACATATAAATAGTATAATACTGCAATGTAGATATGCCCTGTTTGTTACAAGTAAAGGTCCTGTATTCAAAACTGTACAAATGAAATGTATATTGGCAAATTTAGCATAAAAATGTACTTAAAAGTGCCATTTATTAAGTAGTGTATTGTGCATATTGTGTATTGTGTATAAGTTCAAAAATGTATTTCAAAAAATATTTTTTAAATCTACAAAAGCTTGTAGCTCTGTAGCCGCAACAGTAGATTTAGTTTATAATGGATGAATCTAGAGTTACAATACCTCCATTGACAGGCCATTTATCCAAATCGAATTTCAGATCTGCTCATATCGTTAAAATCACCAACATTGCAGCTGTAGGTCACGCTTTCATTATCCTCTTTCAATCTGCAAAGCGTTTGTTTTATAAAAATCCACCATGTTTATGAGCTACTTTTTGCAATTGCTCTGCTATTTTCAAATGGGCTGATATGTATGTAGGGGTAGGCTGAAGTGGTTCATGTATGTTTTGTAAACAAAATCTACGAATTAACTATAGTACCGTTTTCAATTGCAGTGGAGTAAAAAATGTAATATCTTCTTCTGAGATGTAGTGGAGTAGAAGGAAAAATTGTAAATGCTGAAGAAAGTAAAGAAAGAGAAAAAAAAAAGATAATTGTATAATGGTTAATTTCCTCCCAATCCACAGAACTTTGAGGATGTGCGTTGCAAGTGTATCTGCCCGCCTTACAGGAACATCACGGGTCATATCTACAACAGGAATGTCTCCCAGAAAGACTGGTAAGAAGTCAGGCTGGTTTCTGTACAGCACCTTTAATAACCATAAAATCAAAGTGTTTCATATTAAAAGATAATCAATAATTTGGAACAACCTTATACAAAAGTATAATGTACCCCTGTCCCCCTAGACCTTATTATCAGGAACAATAATATTCAGTGTTTTAGGGAAAATGTAATTCTAAGTCTATAATATAATAAGCACTGGTTAGTTTACTTCCTCTTTGGGCAGAGATGTTTGACAATTGAAAGTCATCCTGCGTTCTGGGTGAGAGTCAATAGAGTCGCAGTCCTGCCCCCTACCAGGGCCTAGGAAATTATTCCCGTTCATTTTCCTCATAGATATTTCAAAAAGTATTTATTTAAAGACCTTTTAAGCCTCGTACAAAGCCAACTCGAGTTGTGACAAATCATGACAACAAATAAGAAGAAAATGGCAGGTTACAACACTTTATTTTTTGTTGTTTTTCTTCTTTGTAATTATTTGTTCGGCCCAAAATGTTGTGTTTGTTGTCATGATTTGTCACAACTCGAGTTGGCTTTGTCCGCGGTGTAAACGTCTTTAAATAAATACTTTTTAAAAAGCCTATGGAGAAAATGAACAGAGAATTCACTTCTGGGTCTCATGTCGTCACGAAAGGGGGCGGGACTGCGACGCTCTATAGACTTAAGTCCATGGTGAATTGTACTTCTGTTACTGTAGGGGTTGAAGTTGTTGAAAAAAACGGAGCAGCATTGTTTTAGCATTGAACTTTGCACATTCGACTGTGACATTGCTGCTATTGATTAGATATGCATTATGCACGTTTCCTGCACACTTGTTCTGGAACTGCTGCATATTGATAAGCTAATGTACCTGTCTAAGACTAGATCTCATATTTGTTTCACACTGTATATATTTTTTATCAAATTTATTTCTCCTTAACCGTCTTCCTGCCATTGCCGAAGCCCTTCGGCAATTGAAGCATTAATTTGATATTAACGCTTGCTGCCATTGCCGAAGCCCTTCGGCAATTGCCCTTTATTAGTGCATATGATTGATCAAGCCATAATGCTACTCACGTTAGCCGGTTAGCTAGCACTGTTGTTAGCACTGCACTGGATCGTTCATATTAATTCACCGTCGCCATAAGAATCCATTCTATCCGTTTCTTTCAATCGCCTGTATCTCCTATTCCTTGTCCCAGATGGCATTTTTGGTCAAAACAGCGTTTCTTTGACGGCACGAGCCGACGTTGTGGAGTGCAAAAATGTACCGGCATTTTTCGATCATGTAAACAAAGGTTGTCTTGGCAACGTAAAGCTGGCAGGGATAAGCTCACTTCCGGTTGAGGCAAAATGTGGCTTTTCAAAATAAGAGCTCAAATTAAAAAAATGCTGGCATGAATTAGGTCCTAATTTCTCAATAAATGGCAGCAGTAAAAGGGTTAATAAGTTATTACATTTAGGATGTTGCGATTTCTTTGAGGAACAAGTCCCAAGAACAACATTTCGCTGCTTGTGCTTGATATAAGTTTGTGACAAATAAAACCTTGATTCTCGAACATGTGTCTGGAATTTTGTCTTAATCGATTTGTATGAACTGCTATAGCTACAGTAGTTGCAATCTTTTGACCACTCTCCCCCGGATGAGCAATTTCATATCTTTTTATGGACTTATCATTCCAGTACCTGCCTCCATGTGGTAGAACCTATGCCGGTACCTGGCCATGATGTGGAAGCTTACTGCCTGTTGTGTGAGTGCAAATATGAGGAACGCAGCAGCAACACAATCAAGGTACTACCGACTCCCATTTACTCTGAAAGGCTGCTTTCTACTTCTGTATACATTTAACTCGTGAGTGTACTTACTGGTTAGTTACATAAATAAATTAACGCTGAGCACTTTACAGAGTAATCTGACGCTGCTATTATTCTTGTTTGTCTGGTTAGTGTTAGGCATTACATAAATCCCTGTTTCCTTTATTGTACTTTCCAGTACTTTGGTTGTGTTAAAGCAATATTGATCTTCAGTAGAATCTTAAGTTGTAAACGTTCATTACGTTGTACTGTAGCTAAATGTTTGTGGTCATTCTTAGGCATATTCCATTCCATCCCAAGCTTGCTTTCTCAATGAGGTTTGGCCATTGGCAGTTTATGAACTTTTCCATAGATGTTGTGCACAGAACTACACAGTGAAACAAGCTTCAGCAAGTAATGTTATGCCAACAGAAGCGGTTGACATGTGTCGGGTTTTAGATGGATGGATGTCTTTTAAATTATGCAGTTTTTGTGCAGTGCACATACCTCAAGCAATGTTTTTTCATAAATGTCTCTACTCTTCCATTTTTGCTGATCGATTAACACTAAACCGTTTCAATCTAATTTTGCTTCCCACCCAGTCAGAAAAACACAGACATACTAACACTCTACATCGCCACAATCACATGATTTTACCCATGCTCAACGAGGGAGCTGCTCATTAATTCTGTCCACTGTTTCCAATGAGTTTCTCCAGACCTTCATTTTTGATTTTAGAGGGCCATGCAGACTACAGGTATCCAAACAATACAGTTGGATTGCAGCTGATGTTCCAAACATTTATTTTGACAGCTACATCTGAGGACCCTTTTACCATTTAGGGATAAAAATGTTGTATTTTGTCAAATTGTTTTTGGAGCATCAGATAAGTTGAAAGCCTACTTTATTGTTCGGATAGCTATCTGGCCATGCTATAAGTCCATATACATCTTGTCACACAGAGCAGATCGGCATCAGAATTATTCTGATTCTAAACGGATCTGTGTTCTGTAAGCAAGCAAAGTGTTTCCACATGTCTCCCCCCTTCTGCGCTCCCTCCATTGGCTCCATGTTACTGCCCGCACAGAGTACAATTCACTGATGTTGGCCTACAAAGCAACCAAAGGTATAGCACCCCCATATCTTCAAAGTCTGATCCAACCCTACAACCCCTGGCTGTAGAACCTGGCAGCTAGTAGTACCTTCACTAAAACATCCGGGACAAGTTATGGTCCATATGTCCAAGACTCTTCTCCCTTATGGCTCCCAAACTGGAATGAACTGAACTCCCCATTGCAATTGGAAGTGCAGACTCACTCCCAGTCTACCGCCGTAGTTTAAAAACTGCCCTCTTCAGACTCCACCTTAGCCCGTAGCACTTTCCGTAGCATTTGCCCTAGCCTCTACGATAGGGGTGTCAATCGATTCGAATTCGATTCCCGTTACGAACGATTCATAATTTCCAAAAATCGAAATTTGTGATATGAAATGTAAGCGTACCTTAATCACAGTAAACATCATGTCTTCAGTCATTTTCAAGTTGCAGTAGTATAGTCACTTCTGTTGGCTGGAGTAGATTGTGATGAAATGTATTGAATCGAGAATCATTTTGAATAGAGAATCGTTTTGAATCTGGAATTTGGATTGAGAATCGAGTTGAATCGAATCGTGACCCCAAGAATCGGAATCAAATCGAATTGTGGGACACCTAAAGATTCACAGCTCTACTCTACGACCTTGCAGCCTAAGTTATGCAAAGGCTAAAATATGTCAGAGTGAATTTTATGTAGACCGATGCCAGATCATTATTGATCTGGCATTCTATAGTGTTTGTAGTTTCAATGTACGGATATTCTACTGTTAGATGGATGATAGGTTCTTAGTTTACTTATGATCCTAGATGCATTTGATGTATTACATAGTGTTCTTGCTTACTGTATATCGCCCTGGATTAAGAGCGTCTGCTAAATTCTTAAACTGTCAATTTTAAATTGACACAAATACTTACAACTTTTCCAGTGTCAGCTGATGACAGTTGAAAGTCTTGTCAAAAGATAGAATCTTGTTGGGACACCTGTCGTGTGTGTCAGGTGACCATCATAATCTACCTGTCTGTGGTGGGAGCCCTGCTTCTCTACATGCTGTTCCTGCTCCTGGTGGACCCCCTGATCCGGAAACATGACCCCTACACCCAGCCCCTGCATAACGAGGAGGACTCAGAGGTACGCGCACACACAGACACACACAGAAACATGACCCCTACACCCAGCCCCTGCATAACGAGGAGGACTCGGAGGTACGCTCACACACAGACACACACAGAGGGCGGTGGTAGCTCAGGGGTAGAGCGTCTGGATGGGAACTACATGGTTCCAAGTTCGATCCCGGGCTCCCCCAGAGTTAGTGTAAACTATTGAAGTGTCCTTGAGCAAGACTCGGTTTCCGCAGTTTCCTCTGCCATCAGTGTATGAATGTGTGGTGAATGTATTGCACAATCTATGTAAAGTGCGTTGTATAAAACTAAAGCGCTATATAATTGCACCATTTACATACACACACACACACACACAGGAATGCATAATCAGTAAATAGTTCAGTGAGATGAGATATTCCGTTAACACAAGTATTATGAATTACTGTCTTAAAAAGGTTACTGTTACTCCATGAATTAGAATCCAGCAGATACACAGCCAGCAATAAGAGACAATGAAATATTGAATTGCATGTTTTCCCCTCGATAAAGAAGGAATCTATGAGCTCACGCGCCACAGTTCGTGAACCTTTTTATTCCATAGAGGTATAGTAGTTTGTCACTGAACTGACGGCTGGCAACGTTGCACGCCCATATACTGCGTTGATGCAGTTATCTGATCCTAGGTTCGCATAATCATAACAGACAGCATTTGACCCCGACCAGAGTGCCCATGATAAAACAGACCTGTTTGGATCTCGGGTACTGTCGGCTGCATATCTTTGGTTCTCGTGAAGCCGTGAACACCTCTACTGCACACTGGATCGTGGTCCCAAGTTTCTTGAATGCAGCCCAGTAAGGGCATATGTCGACCCCGCCCGCTCACCTCCGCCCCATACCACCCCATCCTGGTGCTGCGGCCATCTTGGATCCTAAACACAATTTAAACAATGGGAGAGGGGTGGGGCTGAGAAAGGCCCTTATTGCCACCAAGGTGAGAGATGTTTTCAGTGTCTTAGGTCTTCCTCAGACTCTGTAAAGTATGTCTGTTATTGGGTAGTCCACCTTTTTTTTTTTAAACCAATTGGTTCCCTTTGATGGAATATTATTATTACTATTTTTGAAAAATCTTGAAAGTATTGTTTTTAGAAAGCATTTGTAGAATCAGCCTCATGTTTGAATGTGTAAAAAAAGTAACTTGCCCACGTTGACATTTGAGTGGTAAGTGTTCAGTTCCTGATTTAAAACGTGTGTGCGTGTGCGTGTGCCTGCATGTTCAGGAGATGCGTCCACCAGTTGACCCTGCCCAAGCCCGGGGCAATACCATGCTGGAGCGAGTGGAAGGGGCACAGCAGCGCTGGAAGAAGCAGGTCCAGGAACAGCGCAAGACTGTGTTTGATCGCCACAAGATGCTTAGTTAAACCCTGCCTGTCTCAAAGCAGGGCTAGTGGAGGTAATCTCATCAGGCTCAGTGCTCTGACAACTGTCACCAGCTGCTGCATTGTTGTTGTTGACACTACACAGTAAAATCCTCAGTGTTAGTTTAGTTTAAATGTGAGAGTATACACATACATTTGTATACTCTCAGAGTTACAAATGGTTAAAATTAACACAGATTTTACTGTGTTGCTGTTCCTAGCATAGCAACTCTCAATCCATCACTTTATTCAATAGCTGCTTGTTGACAGCATGCTTTGAGCTGGTTATATTGTAGGGAGGGGACATTTTTGGGCAACAAATTAATATGGCTATATTTTTAAGTGGTGCAATATTATGTATTGCAATATAATAAAAAAAAGTGAAATAATTTTAAGGAAAATAAAATAAATGTTCTGGTCCCTGTGGGAGGGGAAACATTTTTTAGGGCGTCGGGGGTTTTGCTCAGTGGCACTTCGACACAGACTGGGCGAGCCAATATAAAATGAATGTCAACAGCTCCATTTCGTTGCTGTTGAGCAGTATAATCTACTCTATTTCTTCTTTCCACCCTTCCTAACATACAGTACTTCCCTATTTCAACTGGTTGCTAAACAATTAAAACCATTGCCAAGATTTCTTTAAATCTATGAAGCAGTAATCGCACGCTCGCTATGTTATTGTGACATCGTGACTCAGACTGATGGGTCCAATTTTCCTTCCATTACATCCTCACAGTGAGCCGAGAGCAGACGTGTCTGTCAGTGGTGATAAAACAATGTTCATGAGACATATCGCGCTCTGATGAAAAATGAAAGCTGTAATTTGTGACTTGTTAGTATGTTGTAACATGACACACTAGCACAGCTCACTGACTGTCGACAAGCAGCTATTTGGAAACCTTTGGTACTTCAATGGAAATGACTGAATTATTGTTATTTATTTGGAGTACAGGTTTTGTATACTGTAGTGGACCATACTATCTGAGGTATTTGAAACCATTTCAGTCATTTCACCAAGCTTGTCAAACTGATTTACGCAGTAGGTTTGGAATTTCAACTTGTAATATTAGCACTTATTGGGCAGTTTAGGAAACGCCATAGAAAACGGCTTTCTCATGAAAGTTAAGTTTTACTTTCGAAGCTATTGAATTATTTGTTTTTGTTCGTCGTCTATCATTATTGCCTGAAGCTACGTCAGGGCATGTAAGCCGTTCATACACGTTTCATACACGTACTGTACGTGTATGAATATTCACTGGACCGGGTAAAGACAAGTGACCCTACTTTTCATCACTGATTTGCCAAACAATGCACATTCCCAAGTTAACCACTTAACCCATTAAGACCTGAGACAGATTCCTTCTAAACCAGTAGTTCTCACACTGTCAAGAGTTTTCAAAAATATCAAAATGACGTTCTATGACTGAGTTTATATATCTGCTACTTTGGAAATGCCAATGTCAAAACTGACAAAGGGATGCTTTCCCGGTGTGAATGTGTTAAATCCTCTATTTTTAGTAAAATAGTCATCAGTTGCCAATTTCTTTCCTTCTACCCAGAATCTCACGTTCTGAGGTTATACAGCAGATCTGCTATTTTTGGCTAATGTGCCCCCCAAGGGTTCAAGTGGTTAACAGCTGTATTTAATCATTGCCGTTTGTAAATTGTGGCTTGATAGCTTTTATTTATTGTTAAGCTTTATGGCTTTCAGCACATGTGTTCAATATGACTACCCTGTTCTACTGAATAGACTGGCCCCTGGTTTTCTGTTCCTCAAAGTAAGAAAGAAACCTGCACTGGCCTACATAACTTCATGTCACACTCGGTGAGAACTACTGAAGTTTATCCATAGTTAATTATTTATAATGTTTGAAAAAAACACTTGCTTAATGTTGTTTTGGACATAATGTCATGTCAGTGATATGGCCTTTTTTTTATGTATTAACGTTTTTATCTGTGTACTTTTATTTATGTTTGTATCCCGAACCTGACCGGATTATTACATTGCACTGAATGCTCATACCTATGAATTCTGCCTGATGTTTAATTAAAAATTCTGTTAAGGTTTCTCTTGCCTTGTTTTGTTTTAGGAGTCCTAACTGGGCTTGGTTACAAATTTGTTCTTCATTTGTGTGCGGGTAGCTCAGTCCGTATAGAGCACTTGCCAAGGCCTTGATCACAAGGTCATGGGTTCGATGCCGGGAACCGCCAATTCAGCGTATGAGTAGCACGGCTTGAGTGCGGCAAGTCATGTGTTAAGTACGGGGAGCTGATGGTAGGTGCATCTCAGCACCTCAGCAATCCATCTCACAGGGCTCTAGCCGCATTGTGAAGCAGGGATGACTGTTTGATACGACAATAAGCCTCTCCACACCTACCGTATGTACTTACTGTCCCATTTAGACCTGGAACACCTATATGTTGTTATGCCTTAAAGTTTCAGAAAATATAAGGTCAGGATTTAGGAGTTTTTAGAATCTGCCTCAGGTCTACATTTGTACTGTAAGTAGCACTAGATGAGCACTAGAGGGTGACAAAGTACGTTATGTTTGCCATCCAACTGCAGTGAATTGTACTTGCATGTGTGAGAATAGAGTTGCACATCATTTGTCTATCATTTCTAAGTTAGTAAGTTGCTGCAGGACTGAGATGAAATTTGTTTGTAGTTGGAATGTTTTTAAGCTGTGCTACTGTATATCATTTAGTTCTTATTTGCACATAATGACTAACTTAAGAAAATGCAATCATGGAACTCTGACCAGTTGGTTTAAATATGCTGTGTTATTACTTCCCCCCCCCCCCCCCCCCTCCCAATTTAGTCCCCTTATACATGGCTGACCCCTTATAGTTGGTTCGTATGGAAGCTTACAGATGAGCATTTGTCACCTCCTATACACGTGATGCTGCCAGTCCCCCCCCCCCCTCCCCCCAATGAGGAGTTTCCCCAGGAAGAGTGAAAGCACACGCTATTCTCATTTCAGGCCCCTGACCAACCTGTAGTTGCTAGTAGTGTACTAGTGACAGGTTGTCCTAAAGCACCCATAGGATTCAAACCCAAGTCTCTGTGGGGGTGGGCAGGAACTTTACCCCTGTGACACCGGAGTGCATGAGTTTAGAATTCTGTGGCCGGCATCCCAAGAGCTCCCTTTATCATTCATTGGTCTTTATTTTCTTGCCTGTCATTGTCATCATTTTCTTGCTTGTCACCCATGTGTGCTGCAGGGAAAAGGCTGATTTCTCTTTTGAAAGTTTGTTTGTGTCTATGTATTGACACAACACCCCCCACCCCCATTTTACCCCTTCCCTGTGCTCTTGCCAGGCAGCCACTGCTGCCCCCCTCCCCCCCACCCTGGCTAACCTCTCTCCCCCACCTCCTAACCCCACCCTCTCTGCCATCCCCAAGCATGGCCACTCAGTGGTCTACAGTCTATATTTAAACTACCAACTGCTCCCCCTCTGACTTGGGGCGCCTATCACTTTTCCCTGGCTGCTGTACATTTGTGTCAGCCCTCAGTCAGGAGGAGAGACCTGTGGCTCTCTCTGCAAGTCAGCCGGGGGGTGAAAGAAGACCAGCTAGGGGAGACACGGAAGTGGGGGAGGACGGAGCACCTTGACTTGTGGACCAAAAGGATTTGGAAACCAGGAGCCTTAACGGCACGGAGTTGTATCAGTATCTCATTTGTTGGAATATTTCTTCCAGTGGACGCGTTTCTCCCAGGATAGGGGTTTTCCTAAGGCGGCATCAAGATGGCAGACGCCAAGCCCATGAACGAGGAGGAGTTGAAGAAGAAGCAGAGAGAGAAGTTGAAAAAGCTCCAGGCCACGGGGGGAAACCCTCGACCTGCCCGAACCCTCTTCATGTTTGGGCTCAAAAACCCTGTCCGCAAGGCCTGCATCAAGATTTGCGAGTGGAAGTATCCTTGTCTTATCTCTCTCTCACACACACACACACACACACACACACACACTATTCTGGGGGCGAAGCCGAACATAGCCTTGTTGTTTTTTTAAGATATATATTCTTTGCCTTTTATTGATAGGGTACAGTATATTTTTGGACGGGAAAGTGAGAGAGAGATTGGGGGAAGACATGCAGCAAAGGCCGACGGGCTCAGGACTTGAACCTGTGACACGCCGTCGGGCTGGACGGGCTCAGGACTTGAACCTGTGACACGCCGTCGGGCTGGATTACCAGCCTAGGTGCCCAGGCCGCTAGGCCGGCCCAGGCCAGCGTTGCAACTTTTTTGACACTAGATCTGTTATCTTCTGCAGCGACATTAGGTGCACCGTGTAGAGGCAAATACTAGCAGACTTGGTTGACTGGATTCCTCCAGGGCTCTATACTATACAAAATACAGTATTGTTGAAGTGGTTAAGAGTTATGTAATTTTAGGATGTGTGCTGCTGAGCCTTTTAAAGGCACAGGGATTTTAAGATCACTGAAAGATGTCACCTGTCTGTCATCAATATTAGCAGAGCTTGTACACAAAGGTGTGAATGCCAGGTGGTGGACTGACAGCTGCTTTGTAGACCTGCTGTGATCAGCATGGTCAAGCTCTCCTTCGAAAGTCTGCTAAGGGCCTCCCCCAGGTGTTAAGACTTTTGTTATGTGTGAGGTGGCCCCACGTCCACGTAAAGCATAACCCCAGTGTTTTCACTGTGACCCCAATATATTTACAGCTGTCTGACGGAAACTATTAATGAAAGCCCTTTAAGTTAGTGATAAGTAACCTGGCTGGTTGGCATTGTGCTTTTAATGTGGAAAAAAGCTGCTCTGTGAAGCCTGTTGTTTGTCTGTAGTGTGCCTCCTGTTGGGGGGTTTCCATCCTGTTTTTAGTCTGAGGTCCATTCCCACTTAAGCCATGGTTATAGTTCCAGTCGATCTGAAATAGATTAGGATATGGTGTCGTTATTAGTATGGCATCTATATTCAAAAATAATTGTGTAGAATGTGTTGGAATTGCCTGTGTTAATCTGTAAACGGTGGTCTTCATAGCTTTTGAAGTCGGAAGATATTTTGATTCATTGAGCTTTAGAACCATGTTTTCAACAGAGACTATCAACTGTACTTTTATTTTTAGTACTATTATTTGTGCATTGTTTAGTAGCACTGTATGACCTTGAATTGTAGTCACGCACCACCAACTCAATATAAAGTTTTATTGTAGTGGTTTAATCACAACGCAGGTACAGTATTGAGAGCCAAGGGACGTCCCAGAGATAGAATAAAACAACTTGGAATACTTCTAATATATGATATTCCTTTCTCATAGCAATGCTGTTGACAGCCATTGGGGAACAACATGCGTGGGTGGAAATATCCAGTCTCTTTTCTTGATAAGTGGAGTGTTTAAAAAAAGCTGTGGTCATATTCTGGGGATTTGCAGCTGTCCTGTCGCATCACAGACGAGACATGATGCTGAGTTAGCAGGGAAATTCTATTAGGGTGCCCCCTATGGGTGAGAATTGACCTATACATTGGACAGCATTACACACACACACACACACACACACACACACACACACACACACACACACACACACACACACACACACACACATGCCAAGGCCTGCAATATGAGATTGGTTGAGTCTATAGATGGAATTTGAGAGGCCCACCGTGTTGTTTGATAACAACACAGGGATGGAGCTGTTATAACACTTTGATTTTAACTTTTTACCTCATGCAGACAATGAAATGAACTTAGTCAGATAAACGACATCATCATGGATCTAAAAATAACGTGTGCAATTGACACCTGTACATGTTTTTGGGGGGGGTTGTGCATGTACACATTTAGACCAAATTTCAATGCACATTATGCAGATCCCAATATAACTAATATTCAGAGAGAGGAAAAAATACTGCCACAAAGGCATACAAATCCAAGTCCATGCACTCAAGGTGGCTCATGTGCAGAACAAAAAAATTATGTTTACACTGAGAAACTCCTTCCAGTTAAGTTTTTAATTATTCACCTTGTGTGATGTTTCGAGCTCTTTAGCCTTTCTTTTCCGACATACATTTTTGCGTAGCATGCTAACATAAGAAAGACAGTTACTGTAACAGATTTGCACAGGTGAAATGTTACAAAAATAATAATTAAAAGATCTATAAGGCCTCACTCACACCTTCCCAACAGACTGATGTATGCTTGTTGTATACAAAGGGTGTGATACATCTTGCCCCAATGCATTTCCAATGGGAGTCACATGGTTTGACACAACATTTGTGTTGTATGAGTGGGAGGGGGGGCAGTCGAAACACAGCCGAAACCCATACAACAGCTTGTAGTCCAAAATGTTGTGACTTCCATTGGAAATACATTGGGTGGCCATGACACTTACATCTTGCTTACATCTAGCATGCATCAATGTTGTATGCTAGATCGAAAGGTGTGAGTGAGGCCTAAGCCCGCAATGTGTCAGACAACGTGTTGTGAGCCTGTAGATCTGCCATTTTAGCTATTTTTGTGCGACACAGTTGTGTGCGACATGAAGTATTAATCAGGCTAAAGTCAAGTAGAATTTATCTGTCAATTATTAACAACTGACCAATAAAATTGTTTCCAAAATCTCTTTATAGATTCATAAAATAAATAAAAATAACATGTAAAATAATTTTATACATTTAAGAAATTCCACAAATGAAACAAAAACTGCTATTGTCACTAATTTGGGTCTCCAGGCAAGCGTCTAATATCTCTTTTGGGTCTCTACCTGACAAGTTTAGGTCTTTCGAGACTGACGTCAACTAAAGAGGCCGCTGTGTTTCCTTTGTTTTGCCAATGGGTTTCCAGATTGGAGAACCACTGAATTATATAGAATAATGGCTAAAGAGGAAATAATGTGTAGTTGCAGCGGTGTATGTTGTTGTCCTGAACCGCTTCCTCCTCCAGACCCTTTGAGATCATCGTCCTGCTGACCATCTTCGCTAACTGTATAGCTCTGGCTGTGTTCCTGCCCATGCCTGAGGAGGACAGCAACAACACCAACACCAACCTGGTGAGCATGCACGCACGCACACACTTACAGTTTAAAGATGGTGCCGTGATTTTTGTACTTTTTCTGTTTTGCATGTGTCTATGCAGTTAACATTACTCTAAGGCCCCCAGGTGTGGGGGTCTTCCCAGGTGTGTCTTCCCTGTGTATTTTTGGTTTATCTAAGCTCATCTCGCTCAAGAATCGCCTAAGGGTGGCGCCATTTCCATGGTGCCAACACAGAATAAATCCATATACTCACGAAACAATACTGATTGGGTCGTGCAGCTGTCTGTCACGGCTGTAGCTGCAGGCTCCGCCCGGAGCCTTTAAAGCAGCCCACCAGCCGGAAAGACGTCATTCCTGCTCCGGTAGATTTGGCGGCTTTCCACCCGTTCGCATCGGCGGAGGACGAGAGACTGAACAGTCTCTGTCCTGTCAGGGCACTGAAACTGTATGTGAACAGGACTGCTGCCTTTAGGAAGGGCAGTCAGTTGTTTATCGCATGGGACCCTCAGAGAAGAGGGACTCCCATAACCAAGGTGAGACTTTCACAATGGGTTGTGGAAGCCATACAGTTGACTTATGCCGAAAGAGGAGCACAACCCCCGGAGGGTTTGCGGGCTCACTCTACGAGGGGCATGTCTGCATCCTGGGCCCTTGCAAAGGGAGCCTCACTTCAGGATGTGTGTACGGCGGCGAGTTGGTCGTCCCCTTCGACTTTCGCCACGTACTATAACTTGGACGTGGCATCTTTTGGAATTGCTCACGCCGTTCTGGGAGCTGCCGCTAGGTGATGGGACAGTTGGGAACAACGGTCACACACGCGCACTTCAGGAGATAGATCCTAGGGCATATAAGATGGGGAACCATCAGCCCGCGTCTGAGTGCTTAGACAGTTTACGCTGGCTAGCTCCTTAGATAGGTTCTTGTCTACTGGGCCTGTGGTCCAGATAGCCTCCTTGCCTTTCCTTCTCCCCACGGGCAGGGGACTGCTGGGGGAGGGATCCCGGGTCGGGCCTCCTTTTCAACTGGTGGTAGTGATACGGGGGGTTTATGTACACCCTTAGGCGATTCTTGAGCGAGATGAGCTTAGATAAACTTTAGTAACCTCAGTTTATCAAGCGAATCGAGCGAGAGAATCGCCCTTACTACCCTTCTTGCTTAGAAAGAGCACAGAAAAAGGACTGGTTGATAGGAATGACGTCTTTCCGGCTGGTGGGCTGCTTTAAAGGCTCCGTGCGGAGCCTGCAGCTACAGCCGTGACAGACAGCTGCACGACCCAATCAGTATTGTTTCGTGAGTATATGGATTTATTCTGTGTTGGCACCATGGAAATGGCGACACCCTTAGGCGATTCTCTCTCTCGATTCGCTTGATAAACTGAGGTTACTAAAGTAACCCAGAGATTCTTTCTGAAAGTCTTTGAGTTAAAAGGCCCAATCGAAATAACACCATTTTAGTGTCATCATAACCCTAACCCCTCCCACATTATCATACAACAACAGCTGTAGGCGAGCTGGGTGGTGACCAGGCATACCTGTACTTAATGAATTGGTGGGTGTGGCCACATAAAAACATAATTTTAACACTTTCTGTACACTTTTTTTGAATGAAATCTTCCTCCTGGTAAAATCATAGTACCTGATGATCATGTTTTAGGGGGAGAAAAACACGGCACTCCATCTTTAAGTGTGAATCAGTTGTTTCTATTAGGGCTTCCAGTGAAACCATTTGGAACTGTGGGCCCCATGACAACACAGCACACTGTATTTGTTATATTTAGGAGGAAGCAACCAAATCTGTGAACAATGACATCCTGGGTGGCCCCATAGAATGTTATCAAATGTAACTTCAATGTTCAACCTCCGTGAGGTGGAACAAATGTGACCACTGTGTGTTTTTGTGATACGTTTGTATGACATTGAAAGGATATCGTCAGTTGGAAGTCCCTTTTCTCCTTTTCTTTTTTTTTGTTTTAAAATTGTGAAAATAGCCAATCTACAAGCTCATAATGCGTTGTGTGGGACACATTTATGATGAAAAGGTTTCTGCCAGATTCTTTGTTAAATATTGAAGTTCTCTATTTTCAGTGGATGGTGCAGTGGATGTGAAGTCAAACTCTGCATATTAACACTATTAGCTACTGCAGTGTTTCAGCTGGTCCCTGGTAAATCCCCATAATCTCCACTGACGACATGCTTCCACCCCCGTCTCAGCTCTTGTAGCCTTTATCCCAGAGCCAAATAATGGCCAAGGCTCTGGAACAATGCTCTGGCACAATGCTTTATTAGGTTGCTGACTGACAGTGACACCATGCTTTGGCCATCTCAAACATGACCTGCTGAATCGCATCATGTTTCAAAGTCATTTGCAATACTTAGGACCTGACTATCCATGCAAGAATCTAGGTTGAGAACGTATGCAGAAATGCTGGCAGACTAGCAATGGACAATATTTGCTCTTTACTTCATGCTCACGGTATGAGCATAATGGCCGTAGTATGAATATTGTCATTAAGAAATTAAATAGCTTATGTGTTGTTCAGGACTGTGGTTTAGTTTACATCTTCCCTCTTCCCTCTCTCTAGCTGGTTATGTGTCTTAGGACTGAATGTCTCCAACAGAGTAGTGTAAGGTTAGCCGGGTGGCTCCCTGGATGCTTTTGAAGCGTACCCTGGAGTTTTTATATTAATAACTCATAGGTGTGTGTATTGATGCTGTCCCTGGGAGTTAGAGAGTTTGACACCAGTAGAGATCAAGACAAAATGGACATTTGTTTGAGCGACAATTAATACTGTGTGTTTTTCTTTTGTTTATTTTGTGAATGGGAGTAAACATGTATTGTACTATAAGTGAGCACAAGATGCTTACTGTGAGCAACAGAGGGAATTTGGTATAAAGCCAAACCGGTATCGTTCCTGCCAATGTATGGAGAACCGGGATGACTGGAAGAAATGATGGAGGGCCTCTCTGAGGACGACCTAGAGAATATAGCGGTTATTTGCCTTTTTTGACAACATCGGTATCTGCAATTATGCATACGATGTGTCCTGGTTTTTAAGCTATGTAAGCGCAAACTAAAATATTTCAAACATTTCAAAAATAGTACACCTAAAAGCTCACATGCGTTTTTGAAAAAACATAAGGCTTACAGTAAGTGGTTGGATAAAATGCATTAAATATTCTGAAATAGAAACTTTAGTCAGGTCTAAGTTTTTCTAATTGATTGGAACATTTTGGCAACTTTGGACAAGATATCGGTCAAAGTCGGTGGCTCTACAAAGTCAGCATTGGCATTGAACCCAAAGATCTGGCATCGGTCGGGCTCTAATATGTCATTGCAGAGGCTAAAAGGCCACGTACAGTATGCTGCTGTGGTGGATGTTTATACAGTTGGTCTCGAGGAGGGCTACACTGGTTGATAAGAGACACGTGAAGTTTCACTTGGAGGTCTGTGACCCCACTTAGGGGGCCTGACCTTCAGTGCGTGTGCCAACATTTCAGTGGCCATGCACAGTCGGCCACCGCCTGCCCCTCAAATAGAATTTAATACACTACACCCGTTACTTCACCATAACACACAAGTTGACACAACGCAATATCAATTTGGATGATACAACAGAGCCAGTAAGTTGACCTACATTCCACTGCCAAATCTACCATCATATCAAATTTCCTCTGCACCTCATCCTGACCCCATTTCGTTACGAATCCTGCCACGGGCCCCAAACCTACCTCATCCCAAATCCCTCTTTGACTACTCAGTGAGTCATTCCAGAGATGTTAGGGGGTGTAAGAAGAGCTGGGGGAAGATCCATTCCTCCACGTCAAACCCCATGCAGTCATAAAACTAGACTGGCCCAAACAGCACCACCCTATGGATGATCACACCACTCCATGTAACCCAGTAGTTACTCATTAAATATGACTGCTCATAACCTTTTTCCCACTACTGCAGAGCATACCACACATACAGTTATGGGGTCAGCCCTGTGTTCTTTCTGCCCTTTATTCCCTCAGGCATCAGGGAACGTAGGTATGCTCCGACAATTACCCCTCTGGGTTTAATTGAACTTGTTATCTTTTCCTCAGTAAAATGTATGTGTTTATAGGACAAGTAGTCTACGTAAGTGCGATTGACCAGGAATCTTAAATGAGGAGGAGAGACTGTGAAATGCATGTAAATAAAAGTTCATTTTATTTTGTATATGATGGATGTCACTTTGAGAAGCAAAACCAAATACCACAAGGTCTATCATCAAACTTCCTGCTTACATGCTTCTCATCTTAAACCATGTTTGTACTGTAGTCAACTGTGAAGGGAGAAGATCTGTTTTCACAGTACACAGCTCCAGTAAGCAATGGTACTGTGTTTGATGACAGCAAATTTAGATTTTAGTTTTAGTCATAGTCTCTTGAATTGTTTTAATTTAGTTAGTCACTTTTTAGTCACCTGGAATGTTTTACTGTTAGTCTAGTTTTATCGACCAAATCCACAGTTGATTTAGTCGACTAAATGTATTTTGGTGGGCCTTGATGCCGTCGTAATGACTGATTTTACACTTGCTGAAAATAGCCGATCTACTGTATGTACAAGCTCACAACGCATCACGTTGCTTGCAGCGCATTGTGAGCTTGTATATCTGCTATTTTCAGTGTAGAATGACTGATGTCCACTAGTCCCTTCCTAACATTTTAGTTCTAGTTTTAATTTGTTGACTTGTCTTAGTTTTAGTCATCATAGCTTAGTTTTCATTTTGTTTCCATTTAGTTTTCGTCAGTGAAATAAGTCAACGTCGACGACATCAACATGTCATAGTATTAGTCGACGAACTCAACACTGGAATGCAAAAATAACTCCCTGTGTTTTTTGATTGATTAAATAATTGTATTAGCGAGTTTAGGTACGGCAGTACAATTCCTTAGTTTGTTTGTACTCGATTCATCACTATATTTATAATTTGAAGACAGTCATGGTTTTATGTCCGTTTTAAAAGTGGTTGAGGAATCAAGACTTTTAATGGCTGTTAGTATAGAGCAAAACCACTGTGTTTGAGCTAAATCTAAACACACACACACACACACACACACACACACACACTGTATATACAGATGCACACTCAAAACTGTGTGTGTTTATGTGCACCTTTTTTATTCATAACCTTTTTTCATTAATTACAATACACTGCTAAAATACAGATGTATATAGGTTATACAGGATTAATTAATGATACATTTAGCTGTTTGACATCCCTGAATATACTTTGTTTTTAATATTCTTTTGTATTTTACTGAGTATTCGACAATCTGTGTCTGCATTTATTTCTGTGAGTCAGTTCAAGACCTCTTGGGCCGGTTGCAGTACGTTGTTCAGACTAGTCATTGGTCCGACAAATGACAACCCACCTCATCTCCTAACCTAACCATAACTGCAAGCACGGGAGCAGACGCTAGTCTAATGCCCTGTCTAATGCCCTGTCTGAATGACATGCGGTCCCCCTTGGGCCCTGTTTAATCAGCACCAAGATCAGGCTAACAAACGGAATGAGTTTGTTGGTAGGTCGTAGAGGCTTATTGTCTGCATCAGCCAGAGCGCGGGAGTCCATCTCCGTTTCACAATGCACTAAACTAGAGCTCTTGGGAGTTGGATTGCTGAGGTGGAGCACAACACCTACCATACCACAATACTTACAGTACCAACACGACTTCCCGCACGGCCCGCACCCAAGCCGTGTTACTCATATGCTGAGTTTCCGGTGCCTGGGATCGAACCTATGACCATGACGTTGAGTGCTCTACCAACTGAGCTACCCAGAGGTCATGTGATGCTAGCAGAGCTTTCACAGAATGCCTATTGCAGTTCTCTTGGAAAATGGCTCAAATGCCAAAGGTTTCTATGACGCTTCATGCTTTATTGTTCACTGTCTTCAGCATTTGGATATATTCCTTGTAAGTTTAGAGTAATATATAACTGATTGTCACAACATGGCGTTTGTTTCTGTCTTCCAGGAGAGTCTCGAGGGCATTTTCATGGTCATCTTCACTGCAGAATGCTTTCTGAAGATAGTGGCGTATGGGCTCGTATTCCACGAGGGGGCCTATTTACGGAACTGTTGGAACGTATTGGACTTCGTCATCGTCTTCATGGGGTAAGATGAGCTTTGGGCTGCACATCTACAGCCCTCTCCTCTAAACAGTCAAAGGCCATTCGGACACCCCTGGTCATCAGTGTTGCCAGATAGAAAGAAGCAAGAAAGAATTTGCAAGTAAAATAAATCAACCTGGTTTATGAAAACAGGCCCAAAGTATATATTTTTGAAACATTTGAACAACGCCTGTGGACAAATTACATGGTCCTTATTAACATGAAAATCTTTGAGAACCACTGGTTTAAACAATCATCAAAAACATCGGAAGCAAATCCAAATAAGCAACTAACTACCAATATTTACAAGCAACTTTTTCAGAAAAGCAAGCCCAAAGTCCCTTATAATAAGCAGTCATGGCAACACCGCCGGTCACCCCTTGACCAAATATTTTTTGTATAATTGTTGATGTCTTGTTAAAAGTGTAATGATGTAAAGTTTAACTCAATATACTTTGTTTACCGGGGCCCCCCAGGGCTCTATACTTGTCCCCTTTCTTTTTTCTCTCTACAGTCTACACCAAATCTCTTCGGTAAAAATAGTTGCTCGGCTAACTTTTCCAAACATTCGCCGTATATGACATACCCCAAATGCTAGGTTTCATTTGGTCGAGTACATTCAGCAAGTAAAATACCTCTAAATTGTGCATACAATCACGTGACAGTTGTTGAGAGCTAATCACGGATAGCTTTGTTGTGTTCTTTTTCTTCTCACAGCCTGTTCACCTTTGCCTTGGACACCATCAACATGATGATCGGTGTGCCGTTGGAGAAGGGTGGGGGGTTCGACATGAAGGCCCTGAGAGCTTTCAGAGTCCTGAGACCCCTACGTCTAGTCTCTGGAGTCCCCAGTAAGTATCTGCACCTCAATACAGTACAGTACTGCAGTTACTAAGGAAGTGCTTATAGGCATACAGTATTTCACTTTCAAACATGTTTGGGGGGTAATTTTAATGTCTACTCAGGCTTTTGTGAGCATTCACTCCAGACAGTTTGTATGTTGCTTGATTACATGACAATCATGGAGTTTGTATAGGAAGGGTGCGTGTCTGATCAAATGAATATCACATTTCTACAGAATCAAGCAACTTAAAAACTGCCTGTTGTGCTCACATAAGCCACACATTAAGAGTATGCGTTAAAATGACCCCAAACAAGGAAATATCCTTTTAAGTGTGTCTGTGGTTTGTATAAATATTGAACCACGAGTATTGTGTGTAATTGGATCCATTGGAACACAGGTTTATTTGTTGTCCATTTCTTGAAAGTATCCGTTTCGGACATCGGACATGCAAGATTTCCACTTGACAGGCAGCGTCGAATAATTAAGTGCGTTCCACTGTTCTCCTCCAGGTCTGCAGGTGGTGATGAACTCCATCCTCAAAGCCATGCTTCCTCTGATACATATTGGTCTACTAGTCTTCCTGCTGGTCACCATCTACGCCATCGTGGGCTTGGAACTCTTCAAGTGCAAGATGCACAAGACCTGCTACTACACTGGCACTGGTAGATGAACACGGGTTAGCACAGTTAGAGACCGTTATGGGCACATAATAATGCAGTGGTTCTCAAAGTGGGTGGGGGGGGCTCTTGAGGGTGTTCCACCTTAAAATAGTACGTCTACAAGTACAAGCTCACAATGCGTCATGAGCCTGTAGATCTGCTATACAACACTAAACTAATATATTTCAATAATAATAATAATGGATTGCATTTTATAGAGATTTTCTATTACAACATTTTAGTAACACAAATCCTGTATGAGAGTTGGTGTCGAGGTGTCCTTGAGAAAGACACTGAAACCCTAATTGCTCCTGATGTGCTGGTTGGTGCCAGCACATGGTTTCCATCGCCATCGCCCATCGGTGTATGAATGTGCATACATTCACACGCACAATCTATGTAAAGCGCCTTGGATAAAGGCTATATAAATGCACCATTTACCATTTATGAGGGTCCCTGGGACTGCGCATTAGTCTGACATGCCACTACGTGGCCTGTTCAGACTCATCTTGTGGCTTCCGTGTGCGGTTAGGTTAGGGACAGGGTTAGTACCGTGGGAGTAATGAGCCATCTGACTAATGACAGACCCGGGGGTCCCTGGCAAAAGTATTTTCAGATGGGGGGTCCGCGTCCAAATAGATATTAATTCTGCAGTACTTTACCACTTTGATAATAATAATAATCAACATCCACCTCTACTATTACCATCATTTCCATCCTCATCACTTTCCCTGTTGAAATTTGTTAGTTATGATAGTTGTACAACCAAGCTAAAGATAATCAAGTTAAAGAATACAGTGACTGACAGAGACTTACTATATGGCTTGTCCATTTCCATCTTCTAGACATCTATGCCACAGCAGAGAATGAGCTGCCGGCCCCCTGTGCCCAGGCTGGAAATGGCCGCCGCTGCCTTATCAACGGCACAGAGTGTAGGCCGGGCTGGGAAGGCCCAAACAACGGCATTACCCACTTTGACAACATTGGCTTTGCCATGCTCACCGTTTTCCAGTGTATCACCATGCAGGGATGGACAGAAGTGCTCTACTGGGTGAGTGACAACTACCCTTCGCTTCCTCAAATTTGTGGTAAATAGGAAATCAGTATTCCTTTCCACTTGATTTGTGTACTCAATTAAGGCACATACAGTAAATTCTTGCCATTCCTTATTGAACTCAACTGAGGATTTGTAAACTTTTAGATGTGATTGTGAAAATGTGTAATATCTGTAACTGAGAGTAGTAGTGACCTACTTTTATCTTTCAGGTGAATGATGCGATAGGGAACGAGTTTCCCTGGCTCTACTTTGGCCCACTTATTCTAGTGGGCTCCTTCTTTGTGCTCAATCTGGTCCTGGGTGTGCTCAGCGGGTAGGACCTCTCTCTCTCTCTCTCTCTCTCTCTCTCCTTTCTTCCACAGAAAATGTTGAATCACGTTGACCCTCCCTTTTCTTGCTAACTAGAGAGTTTACCAAAGAACGAGAGAAGGTGAGGTGTCGTGGAGAGTGGCAGGCGTTACGAGAAACTCAGCAGTTGGACGAGGACTTGCACGGCTACATGGAGTGGATCACTTATGCCGAGGTCCTAGATGCGGACCGGGATGGTAAAGGACACAATAAACCCACATTAAACCCCTATGCATCCAGTCTCCAGTGTCCCCCCTTCTTTATCCCGTCTCTGTCTCTCTTAGGGATGTATTCATTAACTTCAATCTTTCTACCCTTGTTAGGTCTCCTGCCGTTGATCGGTTCCGATGATGAAACGGATAGCCTCTATGGCCTGGAGGACAAGAAACTGGTTTACTACTAGTGAGTTTGGTCCTTCATTCACATAACCAGCTAAGCCTTACGTTCACTTAGTTGTACGACGGTGTTGAGTGTTTGTTTTTTGCATTGACATTCTTTGAGATTTTCGTTCATGACTCTTGTGTAAATGCATCTCTACTGTGAACCGGCATATGGTAATATTTCATATTTACTTACTGTCTCTGTGTAGTCGCCTGGGCCGACGCTGGAACCGTTTCTTCAGGATGAAGTGTCTGGTTTATATAAAGACCAAGGCCTTTTATTGGGCAGTGATATGGCTGGTCCTCATCAACACAATGTGCATAGCTACAGAACACCACAACCAGACTGCAGGGCTGACAGGTTTTCAAGGTTTGTTATCATCATCCTTATTATTATTACATTTATTATTAATATTATTACATGTATTATTATTATTATTATTACTACACTTTTGTCCATAGTGATGTCATGAAACCTGGGCACAATACATGGGGGCTTTCCCCGTGTATGGGGATTTTGATGAAAAACGCACGATTCCATAGTTAATAATAATTATTGTGTTTAATTACCTTTCGAGCTTGTGTATCTGCTAGTTTCGATGCTTTTGTGTGAGGCTGTATTATGATACACTTCTGGTCAGACGACAAACATCTCATCAATCATCTTCCCCATTGACTGTCTCTTAGTCTTGCAGGAGACAGTGGGGGGCTGTAGCATGCCACTTGGACACAGGACAGAGACAGTGGGGGCTGTAGCATGCCACTTGGACACAGGACAGAGACAGTGGGGAATGTAGCTTGCCACTTGGACACAGGACAGAGACAGTGGGGACTGTAGCATGCCACTTGGACACAGGACAGAGACAGTGGGGACTGTAGCATGCCACTTGGACACAGGACAGAGACAGTGGGGGGCTGTAGCATGCCACAGGACAGAGACAGTGGGGGCTGTAGCATGCCACTTGGACACAGGACAGAGACAGTGGGGACTGTAGCATGCCACTTGGACACAGGATAGAGACAGTGGGGACTGTAGCGTTCCCCACACTGAACATAATTTGCTGTTCATATATTCAGAACGGGTAAGGACTAGTATGTATAATTAACTGATCAAGTAGGGCGTTAATCTACGAAAGATAATTCTGCCCGACAGCAGTTTTTAACCACTGCATCCCGTCTCCATCTGCATGTCTATTCCCGTCTTTCCTCACCAGACGTGGTCACCAGGATGCTGCTGGTGTTATTCTCCGTGGAGATGTTCATGAAGATCTACGCGCTGGGGCCCAGGACCTGCTTCATGTCCACGTTCAACCGCTTTGACTTCTTTGTGGTGTTGTGTTCCATCGTGGAGATGATCTTGTTGTCCCTGGACGCTGTGTCTCCGCTAGGCATCTCCGTCCTCAGATGCGTCAGGCTGCTGAGGTTCCTCAAGGTCACCAAGTAAGCATTCTGCATCTTAAAGGACCTATAACATAAAATTCAACTTTTTCAATTTCTTTTGTGTTTTTGGGGATCCCATATGTGTTTTATATCCCCACAAATAACCAATTTTGAACAATCAGGCTTTCATATCATATAGGTGCTTTAATGGAAATTGCTCTCAGGAACAGCTCAACTGATTTTGGTCTCATCGTGATGTCATCAATGTCACACTACTTTGTATATTTCCAACTTCTTCAGTCTTCAGTTTCAAATTTGCATTTCCACTTTGTTTACAATGTCCACCATTGTTGATTTTCCAAGCTGGCATGGAATGGAAACAAGTCTGGTTTTATCTAGCATCAGGATTATAATGACTCAAATATTAAATAATCTGCATAGCAGCACCCCCACCACCTCAGGACATTGTGGTACTGCAGCTAAAACTGCTTTCAAAGTCCAGAAAGAAATGACAAGGCCTGGTTATATCAGAGTGGTGATTGAGGCTCAAACCATTAGAAATAACTTTGATGGACATAGACAATATGATATTAAATATTAAAAGCAGTTTCAAAATGCATGTTATTTGCGCTTTAAGCAGCACAACTACATCTTCTGTTTTTGTCTCTACTTTGTTTATTGGGTTTTCAAAGGAGTATTTATTGCATACTATACAAACAGTTATTATACACAGAATATTGCTAATTTCCTTAAGCCCCATTCAGACCAAAAAAAGCTAATACATTAATTAGCTTTTTATTTTAATGTAATCTCTATGAAAATTAGCTTTTTATTTTGTATTAGCTTCTAGAAGCTCGAAAACAAAAAGCGTACTTTTTTCTCCCTAGAGCTCAACTTTGACACAGCTTTTAAAAGCTGTGTTCTAACTTTCAGCTTTTAAAAGCTATAGCCAAGCAGTGTACAGCATGATCTGAGTAGGCGGGATTTGCTCATTCAGTCAAAAACAACTCAACAAAGTCAACTCATCTCGCAGATGGAGAAATAGTGATTTTCTTTTTTTTAATAAAGTCTGTATAATTATGTAATATTAATGATGATTTGGCAAGAACATAGCATATCTATGGAAAGGAATATTATATTATATAATCAACAAGTGATGGTAGCAGTGAAAACTTTGTGTTCCGTGACGGGCCCCTGCCTCCACCCCAACTCTCCCGGGGAAAGCGAGGCTAGGGAGTACTACTACTCGACACACGGGCCACACCTTGTTGTCGATCTTAGCCAATCGGGATGGAATATGAAGAATCTGAGAAAACTAATTTCGACTGCTTGTATCTGTGACCTTATTCTTTTGGTGATGACCTACACTTCAGGTTGGCCTAATGCAGATCAAACTGGCGGTCCTTGAAATGAAGAACTTTGAGAGTCACTGTAATGATGCCTAGTTTCAGTCTATATATACTCTGGTAACGCCTCTCTCCTCACTCCCCAGACACTGGAAACCTCTCAGTAATCTTGTGGCCTCCCTCCTCAACTCTGTGCGCTCCATCGCCTCCCTCCTCCTGCTCCTCTTCCTCTTCATCGTCATCTTCGCCCTCCTGGGCATGCAGGTGTTTGGGGCCAAGTTAAATTTCCTTGACCCCAAACACAGACGCAGCAACTTCGACAACTTCCCCCAGGCCCTCATCAGTGTATTCCAGGTGAGGGACTAAATGAGTGTTTCCTAAATATAGTTTTTCTTTGTTTTACCTTTCCTACAAAACAATATATAATGTTTTCTTCCAAAATGTATTTTTTCCCCCACAATTCTTGCAAAAATTGACTCCGTTTAGATTATTGAATTATTTATTCAATATTTCATTTGTGTAAATTGTTCTTATTGTGCATCTTATGTTATTATTTTTGGTGTCTTACAATCCTGCAAGGGATGGGTCACATCCATCCATCCATCCATCCATGCATGCAGGCGTTCTATGCTGCGCTGCTGCTAATTTAGTACGATCTCTCATCCATCCATGTTGTTGACACTTTCCCGTGGCAGGTCCTAACAGGAGAGGGCTGGAACACCATCATGTACACTGGCATCTTAGCCCATGGAGGCCCTGCCTTCCCTGGCATCATGGTCAGCATCTACTTCGTCATCCTCTATGCCTGCGGCCACTGTATCCTTCCTGTGCAGTCCAACTCCTAACAGCCTCAACAGTGGTTACACTGTAGTACTATAAGAAATCATTCATTCATTTCAGCTGCTCCGCCCCCTTCCTATACAAACCCACCGTAACTTCAACCTCCATTTTAACCATGATAGATTCATCGAAAACACCCATCCTTTTTTCTGGTGACTGATACTACCCTCCTAATACGTGAGGTGCCCGTGATTTATTTGCACTGAGAATGAAAAAAAAACACGGACACCTCACGTATTAGGAGGGCATCCCGGTACTCCATAAATTTTTTGATAGCCAACCAATGTGAGATATATATATATATACAGTATATATACAGTAAAAATCTGAAATTATACAGATGCTTTCCCGTTTTGGGCTAATACAAAATAAGTAGTACATCTAGCCTACTGTGGTTGTTCTCTTACACCAGGGTCTAAATGTCTCAATGTATACGGAGACATTTAGACCCTGGTGTGAGGAAAAAAGCACTGATGGTGCTGATGGTGTGGCGCTCCACCTCTGCAATCCATCTCCCACTGGGGTGGGCTGTGATAGGCTGATACCGACAATAAGCCTATCCGAATGGTCATATAACGTTAATATTAAAAAGTGATACCAATAAATAAGAACTGAAAATATACCACGTTAATTCCATTGATCCAAGTTGGAATACAAAGGATTGATTGATTGTTAAAATAATAAGTAAACATGCTCTGAAATGCATGTGGTCCACTCATGACGGCTTAACAAGTGGTCAGATGGGTAGACTAGGCGGCGAATTAACGCTTTTGAGATGATCCTGATCCTCCATCCTTTTTATATTGCAGTATTGATACTTTTAGTATTTTTCCTGAGCTGGTTGCAACCAGATATCCTCCTCAACGTGTTCCTGGCCATCGCCGTTGACAACCTGACCCAGGCTGAAAGCTTGACTGCAGCCCAGAAGGAAAAGGCTGACCAGAAGTTGAATAAGAAGTTGCAGAGGTAAAGACCATGTGACCACTTTTTAGATATGAGATACTAGTTCTTGATGGGGTTCATGTGAACCCCAGCGCGGTGCTTCTGAAACTTTTTCTAGTCAAGGACCCCCAAATTGATAATGTGTTTGGCTGCAGACGCCCATCTGAAAAGGTTTTGTACCAAGATGTTTAAGAGAATTTTTAAATATATTCAAAAATGTTCGATATTTATTTTATGTTTTTTAAATAGCCAACATAATTATACAATATCTACAATCTCTGCAATTTTGTTGATGATTGGTCTAGAGCAGAAAAAGGAGGGGTCTGTAGTATAGAGAGCCATACCATTCCATTTATTAAATTAACGGTGCTGTAAGTGATATTTGGGTTAAAAAGTCAAAGCTCTATATTTAGATTCTAATAATTGTTATAGAGCGTTTGTTCAGTATCAAGGGTCTCCCTGCCTCTCCTCTTTAGTAAACGGTAAACATAATTTCATCCAATCAGGAGAGACAACCCTAAAAAGATAATTAATCAGCTTTACGTTCCAGTTCTGTCTGCTCATTCATTCGTTTTGATCACATCCATTTTCACTTGTTTATTTATCTTGTACCCTGTTTGGCCCTCCTGATTGGATGAAATTGGTATCCCGACCTGAAATCATATTTTCGGTGTACTAAAGAGCTGAAGAGAACGGAAGACATGTGTGTTACTGAACAGACGCTAGTTGGTTGCTATGAAAATGTAGAGCTATGTACCAGTTATTTTAAGAAAATACACAGCACCACTCAAGATTTTACAGTGTTTGTGTCAAGCTCCGCTCTCCTGTCTCCATGTTAATTCCTCCAGAAAGATACCTGAGACAAAGGAAGAAGAGAGGGAGAGGATAGCTAAGAAACTTGCAGAGAGCAAGAAAGTTGAGAGCATGCCGACCACCGCCAAGGTTAGTACAGTATAGTTCTCCTTTCATACACTGTTAACTCTGAGCACCACCACACTATCCTTACTGAGTGCTAATTTAACTCTGCGTGAGGCCCCTTTTCCACCAGGGTTGAACCGGTTTAGTTCTTTTCCCCTGCCTAATATTGAACCAGCTCAGAGTGTTTCCACTGAAAATGAATTGGTTACTGCAGAGCCCTAAAAGTTGGCTCAGAACTGGAACCAAACAATGGCCACCAGTTCCGTGAAAGCACCTACTGTAGGTTCCAAGAATCTAGAACGGAACCAGTTCTAGAACCAAAGTTCTTTTGGTGAAAAAGGGGTCTGAGAGAGTACAAATGGAACCATGCTTCCATTTATACAGACCTGTACGTGTCCATTTGGTTCCATTTGTACACTTTCACATTTATTAAAACATCAGGTTTTCCATGCAATGTTCCATACTTATACGGAATGCTTCTTTTTTCAACTTTCAGCTAAAAATCGATGAGTTTGAGTCCAACGTGAATGAAGTGAAGGATCCCTTCCCCCCGGCAGACTTTCCAGGTAAAAAAATTAAATGAGAAACAAATCCCAAACTCCTTTGCTACCGTCACAAATTCTGAAGTCATTAACCCAATAAAACCGGATAAGCATCTGTGTCATTTTAGATTTTTAACCACTTTAACCATTATTTTATACTTTGGCTATTCAAAAATAGCATATACAAGTGAGCAGATATACAAGCGTTATACAGTGCGTCACTTCGTGGCACGCACTTCAAGGTCCCTAGAACAAAATATTTTGAAATGCGAGTCCGTAGCCTGAGTGAGGGGTTAAGTGTCTTGCTCAGCGGCACTTGGACACACAGACACGCGTGGGCTGGGAGTTGAACTGGTGACCTTCTGATTAGCAGACAGCAGAGCCATCTAATAGAAGAGTTGCGATATTGAGGGGGCAGAAAACAGCCCGGTCACATGGTTCATGTACTCGCGCGAGCCCATAGACTCCAATGCATTCCGTAAACTTCCGGTTGTCCCCATGCTCAATAGAAGTGTATATAGGAGAGCCGCCATCGGACTGGCCCCATGAAGTGAACAGAGTTTGCATAACTGTCTTACCCTATGGCTCTGGCAGACAGCCTCTCTACCCACTACTCTGGTTGCAGTTATAATAATAGTAGCATGTCATTATTATTAGACTGGACCAGTTCATTCCCTAGTGCATTTATAGTCAGAGTCTAAAGTTAGGCTATTTTCACATACTCTGGCTACTACCATATACAGCCTACTACTGTACAAGTCACTATTGGGAATTACGTCGTTACCTTTCCAAGAATAAACATTGTCACTCACTCACATCCAGTGAAATGTATATGTGGCTTTCTCTTAGTTTCTCTGGTCTCTGTGATACTATAACAGGCTTATCAATTAATCTCAGTGAGCCTGTGCCAATAGAAGAAGTTTCACCATAGTTTTGAACTGCGCAATATATTCGTACAGTTTGTATACATTCTGAAAACCTGGAAGTGAGTTTGCAATGGATTCCCTCTCTAGATTTCCAATGCTGTTTTTCCCCATAGGGTTTTAAAGTGTATGCAGAGAATATGATCTGTGGTTAAAATAAGCCTTAGGGAGTTTCAAGTTTTGTTGTAAAATGTGTTAATTTGTGAAAATCATCTTGTTCAACTAAACATGTCATCAGCCTGTGTTTGGTGCAGAGCTTATTTATGCTCCGTCACATGGAGGCGTCATAGCCGACCTACAGTACAAGCTCACAATGCGTCGCAATCATGAAACAAAGTATGAACAGCGGTGGAATAAGTACACAGAGCTTTTAAGGAGCAATATCACAATATGAATAGTAAACGGTATTATCCTTTTTTACTACTGTAAAAGTACAAGTATTGGCATAAAAATATACTTACACTACCAAAAATTTGAAAACGGCAAAAGTAGCACATCTACTCTCTTGCAGATCTGCTATTCCTTAGTGTGGCGCTGTAGTGTGATCAAGTAAGGCGTTAATTTACAAAAGAAACCACACAAAAGGTTGATCTAGGAGGTTTCTGCAGCGTTATGTAAATGTGCTTGGCCTTGTACCAAAAGACTGAACACCTGCATGTCACACTCTGCACCATCCGCAGGTGACGATGAAGAGGAGGAGCCAGAAATCCCCATTAGCCCCCGTCCTCGACCAATGGCTGACCTGCAGCTGAAGGAGGAGGCGGTGCCCTTGCCTCAGGCCAGCTCCTTCTACATCTTCAGCCCTACGAACAAGTGAGTGTACTCTACTCTACCCACTGCTGTGTGTACTACTCTACCCACTGCTGTGTGTACTACTCTACCCACTGCTGTGTGTACAGTACATCTGTACTCTACCCACTGCTGTGTGTACAGTACATCTGTACTCTACCCACTGCTGTGTGTACAGTACATCTGTACTCTACCCACTGCTGTCTGTACAGTACATCTGCTGTCCCTATTGGGCATGTCTTTGCAAGCAAGTTCACAAGCTGAAAAGCTTGTAGATTGGCTTTTTATTTTTTTATTTTTTTGTTCCAGCCAGTTAACACAGGTGTGATTTAAAAATATATATCTTTCAACAACTTCATGTGAATTTAACTACCGGTATTAAATTATACGTTTAATGTTCTCAAATACAAACTTTAAGTTCTCTAAGTCTCTTTTGTTGCTAATTTACTTTACACAAGGATACAGTGAACTTAAAAAGATTCTTGAAGCGGTGCATTTGCAGACAATGCAAACAGTGCACAACCACGATGTACTCATTGTACTGGAATCAAATTAATTTGAGTTTGTGCGTTTGTGTGGATTAGGATCCGCAAACTGAGCTACAAGATCATCAATGCCTCGGCCTTCACCAACTTGATCCTCCTCTTCATTCTGCTGTCCTCCATCTCGCTGGCCGCAGAGGACCCCATTGACCCCAAATCCCCCAGAAACCAGGTGACTGATGTCCAGGGCCATCTCCATAGAACCCATCTCTTTAAATTGATCACAATGTAACAGTGTATATTAGACGACTAATATTGTGTATGTGCCCTTCCTCTCAGATCCTGGCCTATGCTGACATCGTCTTCACCACGGTGTTCACTATTGAGATCGTACTGAAGGTAAACCCAGCATGGAAGACGGTTTAGTTTTAATTGTCCCTATTTTGGGAATGTCCTAAAAGAAAAATTCCAAAAGTATTTCAAATAGTTCAAATTACATTTTATTTTAGCTATTTCTCAAGATATCCACAAAGTTCAATATCAAACATTCAGTTGAAAGATATGGCTACCATGCAGACATGATGGTCACTTGTTGTTCAGAATGTGATTTAGAAGTACACAGGCCAATCGTGTTCATATAGAAGACGCTCTACAAAGCCGAATGCACGATGGTGGAATTGAAACCCCAAACTCTGTGCGGTGGTGGGCATTTAAACCCCAGCCAGTTCATGTGTTAGTAACTGTACTTGTATCTGACCAACAGATGACAGTGTATGGCGCGTTCATGTGTTAGTAACTGTACTTGAATCTGACCAACAGATGACCGTGTATGGCGCGTTCATGTGTTAGTAACTGTACTTGAATCTGACCAACAGATGACCGTGTATGGCGCGTTCATGTGTTAGTAACTGTACTTGAATCTGACCAACAGATGACCGTGTATGGCGCGTTCATGCACGAGGGATCCTTCTGTCGTAACTCCTTCAACATCCTGGATCTGATCGTGGTCACGGTGTCCCTGCTCTCAATGGGAATGGAGTGAGTTCAAGCTTTGACACATAGCCACAATTTCACAGCGATTATTCCCTTTTTACCACATATTTTGCACTTTATTTATTCTTTATTCATAACCCAGCCTTGTGAACTACAGTAGCAATATCTCAGGAACGCTTTGAGGGAATGTCATGAAACTTGGCAGAAACCTACACTTGGACTCAAGTTCCAGGAAGTAGGTGGTCAAAGGTCAAAGTCTCTGTGACATGTTCATTACATTCCCTCAAAGTCGTCACTATTGAGGTTTCTACCGACTACCGCACACCAATGATATATACGGCAACTTGTTGGTGGAGTCATACATGGCACAACCTGAGTGTATTGTGTATCTGCGGTGTGCAGGTCCAGTGCCATTTCTGTGGTGAAGATTCTCAGGGTGTTGAGGGTGCTGAGGCCTCTCAGGGCTATCAATCGAGCCAAGGGCTTGAAGGTAAAAGGCAAACATTCACAACTCTGTACCTTTTGAATCTCTCTTGCTAAACACATTCATGGTCCATTCTTCTGACCTATTCATCACCCCCGTTTGTTCTCTTCTCTTTTATGTTGACAGCATGTGGTCCAGTGTGTGTTTGTGGCAGTCAAAACCATCGGTAACATTGTGTTGGTTACCGTGCTCTTGAATTTCATCTTTGCCTGTATAGGAGTGCAACTCTTTAAGGTGGGATTTTGGTAGTTCACATTTTGTATGTCATATATGTTCATATTATCATCATAGAATGTATGATATTTAAAGAAATGTATTAACGTCAATAAATCTTAGCCTGGATTCCAGCCTGATTCGCTGCGTTCCGCCGATCTGAAAATGTCACATGGAACGCAGCGATTCAGAGTTCAGACTGGAATCCAGGCTAATAAAATCTACTCACGTCTAAATTATTATCATATTTCCTTTAATTCTCAGGGTAAATTCTACAGCTGCACAGATGAAACCAAATCAAACCCAGAGGAATGCCAGTAAGAGAAATACCAAGTGATTCATCAGAGTAAAGCTCCAAGTATGAGTATTTTGTATTTATTCATATATTTTGTATTTATAATGAATGTTCCTGTCTCCTCAGGGGGATATACGTGAAACACGTAGAGAACTCCCTCCAGGACACAGTGCTGGCTGAGAGACAATGGATCAACAGTAACTTCAACTTTGACAATGTGTTCAAAGGCATGCTGGCTCTCTTCACTGTCTCCACATTCGAGGGCTGGCCAAAGTGAGTATGATGAACCAGTGGTGTAACTGTAAAGTAACTAAGTACATTTACTCAAGTACTGGACTTAAGTAAATATTTGAGGTATTTTTTACTTAAATACTTATTATTAGTATTGCCAGTATTTCAACTGTTCATTAACTTTACTTCTTCGCTACCGCATCTCAGAGGAAAATATTGTTCTTTTACTACAATTATTTGAAAACTTTAGACCCAAGTCAGTAATTGGGTCTTGAATAAAATAAAATAAAAACTATAATGGTGTGTAAAAAAGAAAATCTAAAATTTGACACAGTCAAGACCAAGTCTTTGCCATGGACACATTTGTCCATGTGCGGACATATTGATGACCCCTGATCTCACCTCGTGTGTGTCTCTCTCTCTCTCTCTCTCTCTGTCCCAGACTGCTGTACACAGCCATAGACTCTGACGCGGAGGACATGGGGCCTGTCTTCAACAACCACATAGACCTCTCCCTCTTCTTCGTCATCTACATCATCCTCATTGCCTTCTTCATGATGAACATCTTCGTGGGCTTCGTCATCGTCACCTTCCAGGAGCAGGGCGAGTCGGAGTACCAGGACTGTGAGCTGGACAAGAACCAGGTACCACTCCAGGAGACCTACAGACCAGTGGTTCTCAAAGCTGGACCTCCATAACTCCTGAGCGTCTACGAATTGGTTCCATTTGTACACTCTCGGAGTTGCATACCTGCAAGGGTACCATTTGGAACTTCCCCTCAGGGAACCTGAGGATCCCTGGACCACACTTTGAGAACCTCTGACCTAGAACAGTACTAGAACCGCACCATTGTTTCTGTGACACTGTCTAAAGTCTAAAGACGCCCAGGGCATTCCGAGAGGAGGTTACTTGAATGCAGAAGAGAGAAGTCTTTGCTAACGACATAGCTAAATATAGTTCACATGATACAGTTGACGTGTCTACATTTTCTTGATAATTATTGAGGCTACGACGTAATACTAATTCCTATTGTTTCCTTCCAGCGTTCATGTGTGCAGTACGCCCTGAAGGCTCGTCCGCTGAGATGCTACATCCCTAAGAACCCCTACCAGTACAGGGTCTGGTACATAGTCACCTCCTGCTACTTTGAATACCTCATGTTCCTCCTAATCATGCTCAACACCCTTTGTCTGGGCATGCAGGTACAAATGCTATACTGTTGTTCTTAAAAGCAATAAAGACATTTTTGTTACGGTATTTGATACAGTATACTATCATTGATGTTGGGCAGAAACCTTGTATGTGTTTATTACTATTAAAAAAGATTCAAACTTGATTGGTTTCCCCTTCAAATAGCACTGTAACCAGTCGAGCCACGTCACAAAGCTGTCAGAGATGCTGAACATTGTCTTCACTGTGCTCTTCGCTGTGGAGATGGTCCTCAAACTCATGGCCTTCAAAGTCAAGGTAAGGACCCATGGAATCTCTGGTTTAGAATGCCACCTACAGTATACTCTACTGACTCTCTGTCTGAGACATGTTTATCTGTCTGTCTGCGCAGGGCTACTTTGGAGACCCGTGGAACGTGTTTGACTTCCTCATTGTCGTCGGTAGTGTTGTTGACGTCATCCTAAGCGAAGTCGATGTGAGTATAAATAAGAATAATAATCATATTCGTAATAATAATAAAGCTCTTTCTGACCCATTCCTAAACAGTTTGACAGAAATCTGGTTTTCTGAATGTAGGTACAAAACAAAGTAAGTCTGTGTGCAGAGGTAGCTCCCAGGACATGGTCAGTAGCCTACTGTTGTTAGCCACCTCCACACCCCCATTGTCTTGTGGAACATCCAAAGCATCTGCACCACTCCAACTCACTCACTGAAACGTTCTGTTGCAAAAGCAATCCCACAGTTCACCATTTTCAATTTGTATTGCTATATGCTTGTACTATATGTTGTCTGGCCAATTTAAAAGAGCACAATATCAACTATTTGAATTTTGACTGGAATGTGTGTTTTCTTTTCTTAATTTAATAGGTTTTGGTAATGCTCAGCAGGTCACCTGTTTTACTTGTCTCCTGTCCATTGTTCTCCATAAACACACAAACTCACTCATGGTGCACTTAAATGTCTCTCTCTTCTTTCCCCATTACTTTCACTCTCTCTCTCTCTCTCACACACACACACACACACACACACACACACACACACACGCACACGTTCTCCTTTTCATTTCCGTCTTTCGTCCACTCTGTTAACTCGTCCTCATTTGTCCTATCCTCCTCAGGCTGCCCTGGCCTCCAGTGGTGGGCTGTACTGTCTCCATGGCTGTGCTGTAAATATCTGATCTGCACTGCACTGCACCGCTGCATGACAGCCTTGCTGTGTGTGACGCATCCCACTCTGTTGTCTGTGCACAACTCCTGTCTATGGGACTTAACCTTTCTGCAGTGGTTCTCAACCTGTTCAGGCTGCTTGACCCCATTTTGTTTGACTAGGTTCCACAGAAAGATATTGTGAAAATAGCAGATTGACAAGCTCAACACACCTAGCAATGTGAGGCGTGTAAAGTGACCGGTATGTTTACCGGTATTTGACAATTTGGCTAAGGTTTGACCAGTTTTTATAGTTAAATTTGATGCAGTGATGGTCATCTGAGGACCGACCCAAAATCATGTCGGACCTGCAGGTTGAGAGAACCACTGCCTTACTGAACCTTGTGTGGCTCGTTTACTAATGGTGAAGCACATTGAAAGGCCTTGCAATACCTAGTTCCATAGCTCAGTGTTAGATTTGTCCTCGAGGTATTTGCTCCAATGTGTTCAAATGTGGTTCAAAAGCGCTATGCAGGTTAATGTGAACATATTTTTCTAACAAGGTATATGATACGGTCAAAGCTACTACCTTTTGTGTGTCAGTTTAATGAAAGCTGTTAATATTTTAACAGTAAAGTGTGCGTATACTGTTTATTTTGCATGAGCTACAGTACATATAGGGCATAGCATTGGCAGCCATTTTGTGGTGCCACGGATCGAAAGCCCATTCACATATGTGTGTATGTGTACAGTACATGTGTGTGTGTGTGTGTGTGTGTGTGTGTATATATATATATATATATATATATATATATGCTATGCCCTATTGCTGCCTCTTCTTTGGTTGTTGATCTCAGCAACCAAGACCGTCTTTTAGTGGTAGTTTTGTATCTAATCAATGGTGGAGAAATTGAGTTGTATTAATGCTACGTAGGGATTGCATTGCTTAACAATTGATCAATCTTTTATCTGCCTGCTCTTATAATATTCCCGTTGCTAAATATAACATGCATAATTATCATCTGTTCATGACATTTTCACAGGAGTCAGATCCTATGCAAGCCATCGCGGTAAGCCAACATTGCATCTGTATACAGTATTTGACTTTACCACTGATTTGCGTTTTCCGTACCATTCTTAAGCCCTCTTTGTCTCTTCTGCTCGCAGAGCTCTGAGAATGCTCAGGTGTCCATCACGTTCTTCCGACTGTTCCGTGTCATGCGTCTGGTCAAGCTGCTGAATCGATCGGAGGGAATCCGTAATCTGCTGTGGACCTTCATCAAGTCGTTCCAGGTCCGTCAAGCTGTTATCTTAATCGGCATCATCGTTACCGTTCAGTCTGTAACGCCATGATCAGCAATTCAGCTGTTCACTGACCCATACCTGTGTGCTGTCTTTCTGCAGGCCTTTCCTCATGTAGCACTGCTCATCATCATGCTCTTCTTCATCTATTCGGTGGTTGGAATGCAGGTGAGGTCTTTAAAAAACTATTTTATGTTCAGGGAGGAACATGGTAAAAGGGAACCGTGAACTGTATCTGAATGATGAACGGTATACATGTCTATTAAAGGCATGTTTTGTAATTTACTTGAAGATGTTGCCCTGCACCGAAAATAGCTGATCTACGAGCTTATACAGTAGAACATCGCGTCGCATTGCATCACGACACGGCGTGAGCCTTTAGATCGGCTATAGTTTTGCCACTGGGCACCTCTGTACGAGAAAGTATGAATCGGGACTCACTTTGCGGTTCATGGGCGGCGATCCTGTCGTCCTCGTGTGTCCATGAATGCATGAAAACTCTGCCTTTGTGTGCTTGTTGAATGAAGCATTTCTAAATGAGACTTTCAATGTGCATCACATCGACCCTTCAGATCTTTGGAAAGATCGCTCTAGTGGACGGCACCCAGATCAACCGCAACAACAACTTCCAGGCATTCCCTCAAGCTGTTCTGATGCTATTCCGGTGAGTCTATAGGCCAGGTTATGATTGTGGTTCAAAGGTCAAACGCTGAGCCGAGACTTCACACTGTGTGTGTGTGTGTGTGTGTGTGTGTGTGTGTGTGTGTGTCTGTCTGTCTGTCTGTCTGTCTGTCTGTCTGTCTGTCTGTCTGTCTGTCGACAGGTGTGCTACAGGGGAGGCGTGGCACGAGGTCATGTTGGCCTCTATGTATGGGAAGAAGTGTGACCCTAAGTCTGACTTCCTGCCAGGAGAGGAGTTTACCTGTGGGTCCAACTTTGCTGTCTTCTACTTCATGAGCTTCTACTGTCTATGTGCCTTCCTGGTGAGAACTGGTTGGACATGCAGTCCTTATTTAATTTATGTCAACAGCTCACCCATCATTTAATACCAAGTAATAAAAGACATGTCTAGGAACTAAACTGAGTATCTATATCTGTCTTTGTGTGTCCCTTCACTTCACCCACAGATCCTTAACCTGTTCGTCGCTGTCATCATGGACAACTTTGACTACCTAACCCGTGACTGGTCTCTCCTGGGTCCTCATCACCTGGACGAGTTCAAGAAGATCTGGGCTGAATATGACCCTGAAGCCACGTGAGTCTCAGGTCTACCCATAGACTGTAAAAAAATATGGACAAAGCGTTCTCCGGGTCTGATATGGACGTAAGATGAAGCCTGTCAGTCCCATAGACTGTAAAAAATATGGACAAAGCGTTCTCCGGGTCTGATATGGAAGTAAGATGAAGCCTGTCAGTCCCATAGACTGTAAAAAATATGGACAAAGCGTTCTCCGGGTCTGATATGGACGTAAGATGAAGCCTGTCAGTCCCATAGACTGTAAAAAATATGGACAAAGCGTTCTCCGGGTCTGATATGGAAGTAAGATGAAGCCTGTCAGTCCCATAGACTGTAAAAAATATGGACAAAGCGTTCTCCGGGTCTGATATGGACGTAAGATGAAGCCTGTCGGTCCCATAGACTGTAAAAAATATGGACAAAGCGTTCTCCGGGTCTGATATGGACGTAAGATGAAGCCTGTCAGTCCCATAGACTGTAAGAAATATGGACAGAGCGTTCTCCGGGTCTGATATGGACGTAAGATGAAGCCTGTCAGTCCTTGAATTGTAAATCACCATCTTTGTTGATCCGTTTGGGCCCAGCTGGCCATTGGCTGGCCCAGACAACGAGGCGGGACTTCCCCCCCTTCTTCTTCGTTGGTTTTTATTTTGACTCGAACGGGGGTGGCTCCCGATCATAGACTGTAACGGTAGCCACGCCCCTCAGAACATACGCGACTTTATGGTCATTTCTTAAATAAATGGGACCATAATTTTCCAAAAAGAATATTATGACATGAGAAATGAGACTTTAAACTAGTGACTGGAAGCAGAAAGTATTCATGACCATGTTTATTAAGGTAATACAGTCTAGTGAAGTTGGGCTCAAATACATGGAGCTCTATGGAGCTATGGGTTTTTTTGGGCCCAATGACAGTGCCACAACAGGCCATTATATGAACTTTCAGGAAGTCCCGATTTCCTTAGTGGCTTCACAAAATATCTGTCTGACTGCCCCCCTGGGTCTACCCCACGTAACCACACAGACATACGGAGATGCAAGCATAAATCAACCCCATGTTCCCTTTTTATCTCCTCTCCTCCCAATGTCACATTTCCTCTAGTTCTTCTTATGACCTACATGTATATCTGAGACCTATCTCTTGGACCTAGGTCATGTTTTTTCTGGGTGTGTAACCCAAGCTGATTCCAGTGCATGTCTTTCTTCTGTACAGTGGTGGATTGGTACTGTAATGTAATATGTGTCTCTCTTGGCTCTAGGGGGAGAATCAAACATTTAGATGTTGTGACTCTGCTCAGACGCATTCAGCCTCCACTTGGCTTTGGCAAGTTCTGTCCTCATCGTGCAGCCTGCAAGGTATATACGGTAGTCAGTCATACATACATAAACCCAATGATCCAAGAATTACACCCCATTCATGTTAATGGCGTGTTACGTTGTCCACGTGTAGAACTAGAAACTCATAGGAGTTTGTGGATTAAAACGGTTACTTTTCAGGATTTAGGATACCGACGACCAATTTGATCATACTGCGACACACATAAGCATCAAAAGTAGCAGATTGACAAGCTTGAAGTGAAACGTGTCACATTTCGAGCTTGTGGACACACATAAGCATACTATTGATGCTTATGTGTGACGCAGTATGATCAAATAGGTCGTCGATTTACGAAAAAACACAAAAAGTTAAAATATGGAGATTAGAGGTTTCTGTCCGACAGTAGGGCAGCAATGACATGTTGGTGTCCATTTCCTCTCCAATGCTCACTTAACGCCTCTGTCTTTACATCCTGTCTTCAGCGTCTGATTGGCATGAACATGCCGCTGAACAGCGACGGCACGGTCACCTTCAATGCCACGCTGTTTGCTCTGGTCAGAACTGCCCTCAAGATCAAAACTGAAGGTATGCCTCTTCATTACCTGATGATGTTACATGATTTCTCGTGCACTTATACGAATGGTGCTTCATGTTGAGGTGATGGTGATAATACAATGTTTGATGTCTCTATCAAGGTAACTTTGAGCAGTCCAATGAGGAGCTAAGAGCCATTATAAAGAAGATTTGGAAGCGCACCAGCATGAAACTGCTAGACCAGGTCATTCCTCCGATGGGAGGTGAGTCAAGTCATACCAGCATGAAACGGCTAGACCAGGTCATTCCTCCGATGGGAGGAACGACCAGCTTTTGGTGGGATTTACCTGTACATGAGTGTATGTCTATTTCTGACCGACATCAATGTCCCTTGTTTGCGTTTGACCACAGATGATGAGGTGACGGTGGGAAAGTTCTACGCCACTTTTCTGATCCAGGAATATTTCCGTAAGTTTATCCAGCGCCAGGAGGAGTACTACGGCTACCGGCCCAAGGGGAAGACCAATGCTTCAGGTTCAGAGATCCAGGTGTGTAAAATGTGTAATCTGCATGATTACCTCTATTCCATCAACCAGTGGTGGAAATAGTATTCAGTATTTTTATCCTTAAGTAAAAGTAACAATACTGCAATGTAGACATACTCTGTTACAAGTGAAAGTACGAAAGAAGTTTTTAAATGTATAAATTGTATAAAAATCGACCAGGAATAGTCCCATTGAGATTAAAACTCATTCGCAAGGGAGTCAAAACAGCGGAACAAAGTTTTGCAAAAAATACCAACATAAAACATAAAATCTAAAGAACACAAGTTCTCTGGAAGTTGTTCAGATTGAAGTCACATACTTCCTTATACAGCAGCACTCCATTTCTTACCGTTATGTTCTAGCACTTTTCTTTTTTACATCCATTATTCTCAACCATATCTTTTTCGTTCCTCTTCCTTGTTGATGTGCATTGTGGTCCTCCCCTCACGTCACGTCCACCTAGGCTGGTCTGAGGAGCATTGAGGACGAGACGGCAGAAGAGATGCACAGAGCCATCTCAGGAGACCTGCAGAATGAGGAAGAGATGGACAAAGCTATGATGGACGAGGCTGGGGAAGGCATCTACAGGGTGAGTTACCCAATAACACGTGTACACAGACATAATCAGTTTTCTTCTTCGTGTTAAATTCCGGACAAGCAGTTATTTTTACCTTAAGTTGTAGTCCTGTATTCATTCGTCACTGGAAAATACAAAAAACGCAGAGCGCTCCATACCGATTTAGTGGATTTATCGTCCGCTAGATTATGCTAGATCTCTTCTTCAATCGCGTGGAAATGTTTTTTTCTTTTTTAGTTTACATCTGTTCTAGATGCTGTGAAAAGTAAAGGCTCATTCATAGTCATAGTCATAGTCACGAGCCGTGGTGAAGAGCAAACCACCGCCACGCCCCAGTCCTTCTCTCTGTTTTTACTCACCACCGCTCAACGTTATTTCATCTCCAGTGGTCACCTCACCACCGGAACTGTGGTCACCTCACCACCAAATATCCAGACTATGAATGAGCCTTTAGTCCCATGGAGTGTTGTTGTTACATGACATCCGCATAGTGTAGAACCAGCGTCCAATATGTTTTGTTGATATACACTATCAATAGAATTCAGTAAAAAACGGCTCCTTTAAGGACTGAGTATGACCTGGGAATATACTTAATAATTTTGGGTGTGTTTTCGTTTCTTTATTAATGCACTGCGTTGCAATATCCAAATTGATATGTTCTTGGCTGCGGAACCCCCATCTGAAAACAATATGTGCCAAGGACCTCTATGGCTCCAGCCCCTGAATCGCTAGCAGATCACTAGCCTCACATTCAGGGTCTGGTGACGCTGTAGAAGGTGTGTTTTTCTCGGTTGAAGATCTACACCAATTGCCAAAGAGTGAAACTTTGCCCCCCACCATGCCCCCCTCTCAAAAAACAACTGCGACTGAATAATGGAGTGAACAAAATATCAGGCGAAAGGATCTCCATACAAGATGTATGTTATTAAATCTTTTGAAAATAGCAGATCTACAAGCTAACAACGCTGCTCATCGTGGTGAGTTGTGAGATTGTAGATAGGCTATTTTCTCTGCAGTAGCCTTTGGCTTGTTTGTGTTTACCTGCATTGTTTTTTTACTTGGTTTATTGTGTACTTAAAAAAAAAACAACAACTTTGTTAATAAAAATATTCAATTCAATGTACTTTTCTGTGTGCTTTTCATTGGTAGCGTACCCATGGCCTGTTTGGCAACCAGATGGATTCCTTCTCCTCTGAGCCGGCTGGCATTCAGCAGCCACAGGCCACCAGCCAGCGGCCACTCCAGTTCTCTGAGAGCCAGCCTGATACCGGTGACTCCTTCTACTCCAACACCAACAACAACGCCCTGCACTTCGCTGAGTGAGCACCCATTCTCCTTCCTACCTGCCTACCAACAGCCATATGCAGTGTCTAAGCCTATAAGTGGTTCTTCAAACTTTGTCATGTCATGGACCCACGTACCATGCCATGACAAGATATTTGTGTTTTAAAAATATTCCACATTTTCCACTTGAGATATTTTTTTAATATAGCTCACAACATGTTGCATGGCCATGTATTGTGATGATGTAGATTTGCTATTTTCAAATAGTATATACCGGTACTAAAGTGGTTAAACTGATTTTGATGCTATATGAACACACTTTGCTGGGGAACTAACTGTACTTGTTGTAAATGGCAATGAATTAATTTAAATAGTGCTTTCGCTGTTTGTGTCTGACTTGGTGTCAATGCTTGTTCCAGGTTTACATTTGAGAGGGAAGGCAGTGCTGAGGACCTCTATAACCACAGAGAGAATGTACAGCCAGGTGGGTGTCCAGAAATATGCTGATCATTATGATGGGCCTGAAAAACACATTCTCTCTGCTGTTAGGGATCCTTCATATGAATGAATGAAATGATGTTTTTCTCTGCTCACCCCTGTCCAAGTTAAAAAAATGACATTAACATTACCTTTACTCTGGCTATGGCTAAGAACGGCTAGGTCTTGCCTGGGCTTTAAATGAGCAGTGCTGTCACTTTGATTTATTTCTTGTATCAAAGGTGGGAGTATTTGTTATATGCTCCTTTATCTCATTACTTGCGCAAGCAGAGCGCGCAAGTACTAGTTTCGCCCAGGACGATATTCGATGCGTATGCACCGTCCCAGCAAATGACGTAATGACTACTTGTGCCTGATACGGCAGTGGTGCCAGATTACATACTGTACATGTATACATACAGTAGGAGCATTACCTTTAATCCTCCAGACACTATCGGCATTACGTCCATCGAAAACCAATTATACTCTGGCATTGTGTCCTTTAATCCACATCTTTATTACGTCATCATTGAGAGCTAGTTATACCAGTTACGGTATACCCTGACGTCATATGCTGGGACGGTGCATACGCATCAAAAGTGCTGCAAAGTAACCACAGTATACCGCTAATCAACTTACAAATTACATATACAGTACATATACATAGAGGCCCATTCTGGGCGGGGTTCCCTATTTGTACCTTACCCCCTCAGGCCGGGAACCCATATTTGGGTTCTGTACAGTATGTACAGTATTCAAAAATGTAAAATTTTTGATTCTGCTATATCAATATTTGAAGTTTTTCAGAAACCTTAGGTCAGGATTTAGAGGCGTTTTTAGAATCGGCCTTAGGCCTGAATGGGTTAATCCACCCGACACTGATCGACATATACGTCACCATCGAAGGCATTGGGTCCTTTAATCCACATCTTTATTACGTCATCATTGAGAGCTAGTTATACCAGTTATACCCTGACGTCATTATGCTGGGACGGTGCATACGCATCAAAAGTGGCGCAAAGTAACCACAGTATACCGCTAATCAACTTACAAATGACATACACAGAGGCATTTAGTATTAATATCACTATAGTCCAAGATTAAGTAAATTTAAAGCAATTGACAATTTAAAATAAATAATGAAATAATTATACTGTATACGTGATAACATATTTTTTTTCAGTTTATATACCTTTTTTTATCGGATATCGATGATTTATTTTTCTTTGAGAAACTAAAAAGGGATCCAGAATAATTCTAAATCGATAAAACTGTATTTCTTTTATAGATAGAAACTTGTACCATACTTCATAATACTACTTTTTTACATGCATAAGTAGGTAGGTAGCAAATAGCTAAACCTAATAATTCAACATTTCAAACGTTCCTTCACAGAGAAGCTGAGATTTGACAGTTTGTAGCGGTCGACAGTACTTGCGCGCTCTGCTTGCGCAAGCAGTAGGCACTCGACAGAGTGCAATTCTAGTTTTAATTGTATCTATAACTATAATAGTCTCCATCTCTTTTTAAATGCACTGTTGCACTATATGATTGTATTTTGTTTTTATTCTGTGAAGCACTTTTGAGTTGCCTTGGTGTATGAAAGGTGCTGTATAAATAAAGTTGCCTTGCCTTGCCTTTAGATAAGAGACGCTTCTCCTACTTCAGGGCGAGGACAGACATCACACAGGTAAGAGCTTCAAACAAGCTGACTCGTCTAAAATTCAATCTTCAACGTTGACCAAACGTTCTCGTTCAGACCAAAGACGTGACTGTTTGAATTTCTCTTTTTTAACTCACAGTTCCCCTATGACCCTAACTACGGCGACAGTCTGTGTCAGTGTACCCATGCTGTTGATGGCCTGCCCGCTGCTGACCAGCTCGTCCAAGAGGTAAGACAGGAGGAACAGTGACCTCCTCACCTCACCAAGACTTTCCTAATATTCAGTAACACAGCAATTAGCCGTCTCTGTTGGCAGGCAATGTCCTGAGGCACTGTAATCTCTCATAAACATACAGTATGCACATAAACATAACATTGTGTTAACCTGATAGTCTAAACAATATCAGTTGAAATGGCTATAGTCTGGCAGCCAACAGGCTACTTTTGTTTAAAGTGCAAAATTTGGTATATAGTATTTTTATTGGCCTAAAATATTGTCTATATACTGTACAAACATTCATGAATCCACTTGCTGACCGGCTGTCGGTATTGAGCAATTTCTTTTATAGGGGTTTATATGTGACCCTACCATTAACATCCTATATAAGGCAAACATTTCAAACTTTCATTATGCTTTAAGTAGCATTAGTTTTGCACAAAAAACACTCCTTGGGCTAAAAACGTCCATAGCCGTCATCACAAAATGTGATGAGGTCAGCACATTTTGGGCACATTTGTGCAAGTGGCTATGGCCGTTTTTAGCTCAAGGGGTGTTTTTGTGCAAAACTAATGCTTGGAATGGATTCAGAATCATGTTAGTTTGACATGTCACATGCTTAAGCCCTTTGTACTTTATCGTATGATGCACAGCAAAAATAGCTGTCCTACAAGCTCACATCGTGAAAAGGTGTAACATGCCCAAAATGGGGACAACAGCTTGAAAGTGATTACGCCATTGCACAACATGCACACGTTAAAAAAGGAAAGATGTCAATCCGTACTATGTCTCCCCTGCAGGCTCTAATAGAGGGCGGTCTGAATACTCTGGCCGGAGACCCAGGCTTTGTGTCGGCGACCAAGAGGGAGATGTCTGAGGCCTTGCACCTCCCTGTGGCCGAGATGGAGGGCATGGCTCAGGGCATCCTCAATGGCCGCACCACCAAGAAGAGACGCCCTGTCCCTGTCCTGCCCTCCGTCCCCCCGTCCCCTACCCCGTCCTCTACCCCGTCCTCCGCGTCCGTTGTGAATGAGCGAGAGCGAAGCCGGACGGACCCCGCTGTGAAGAGGAAGACCCGTCCTATCCCTGTTCCTCCCACTGCCCCTGTCAGATCAGCACGGAAGCAGCACACCAAGGCAGACTCCCATGTTTAGAACCCGTCACTTGAATTCACACGGTTCTTTTACTGTTGACCAGGCTGTGTAGGTGGTCACCTCACCCTGCGTTACCAAAGTCGTTGCCGTTGCAACACATTACACCCGCTAACGTGGCCTCAAGGCCCAACAGGCAGGTTGGACTCATGTTTAACATGTCACTGTGACTGAAACATTTGGAAAGCTAGCCAAGGAGAAAAAACATATCTGGTGATCCACTTCTCTTTACTGCTCTCAGATTCATTGCAACAAATAAAAACGACAACTTATCTCAGCACCCGGGTTGATGAACCTCTTTTTTTTAATTGCTTGCTGAGGTAATCCATTCCATAGAGTGGTTAAACAACCATGCAGTCTATTGAGTGTCTTACTGAAGTTGGTGTAGGTGGGATGATGTGCTTGGGCACTAAAGTGACTGGTAGAGAACAGTGTGGTGCTGCACCAGCCAGGTCTCCATTTTGGGTATCTTGTGACTGAGTGTCTCTGCATCAAGGCCCATATAACTGAATTTGTATTTTTTTCCCCAGTTCCCTCTTTTAGAATGGAACCTGGTTATAATTTCACAGAAAAGGCGTCATAGTTTATTTTCATGTTCTGGCAGTGTCATCTGATTCTTTCATTTGAAGGCAAGGACTTGCTTACCTTTGTGTTGTCTAATTGAGATTTATTGACAGTTTCCTTCTGTCCACCACTGCTCTTGTAAGCAGTTGGTGTCAGCACATTTTAAATGTTTGGAACAGAAGAGTACATTTTAGTTCACTTTTTTCCCTTCTGTGACTTATTTTGTATTTGATGTATTTAGGCTTTTGTTTAATTTATATGCCAGATTGATTGATTGAAGTCAAGTTGTCATACTAGGCTTGAAATCATTCTACTGCTGTAGTTTTTTATATCTGTGTGCTTTATTCAACAATAAATCACAGTAAAATGTAAGCATTTGGTTTCAACCATGCAAAGAATGCATACATCTTCAGCATACCTGGAGTATGGTGGAATACGTTTCAAAGCCCTCTTTTCATTGGAGCATAGTAACTGTTTTCATTCAGTACAGCTTGAACATGAATTGATGCAATAATGCACTTTTGTGTCTTTGTTAAGGGCTTTTTATGTCACTTTTAACAGGTCTTAAATAACATTTTTCTTACTTTGTGATCATCGTCTTTGCCCGTGCTTCTTCTCTCCTACAATATGTTAAATCGGTTTTTAATTATACATTTTTTGGGCAGGGCAAGTAGTCTTCACCCTCGAAATTGTTCTGTCCTGTTTTATGTCTAAATGGTGCTCTCACCCTTGACAAAAGAAATAAACACCCAAAACATCTGCTGTGTAAGTTGGCTTATTTTCTGCAAGCAAACAGAAGGACGTACGGACAACGAACATCTGATGATAACATCATTTGGTGTGGGGAAAGCCTTGGCACAACAGGTGAGTGTGTGTCAGCTGACGAATGATTAGAGTATGGGTCACCATAAAAGTCCAGAAGGAGACTTGGTGAAAGATATGAGAATCATTTCTGAAGCTATTCTGATGCTAACCTCTGTAGACATTATTACTGTGTGAAATCTGAGAGCCTTAAGTATATAAATAACCCTGCATGTCATAAGTTACATGCATGCACTCCCGAATATGGAATGTAAACTGCTGCACCACACGGCCACACAGACAGCAAACTGCTCTACTGTAGTAAACCAGTAAGACGCCTGAGGGCGAGAAGCAAAAGGGCGAGGTAGTGTGCACGCATCCGCCTGGGGGATGACGAACTGCTGGGTGAGCGCTGGCATTTGGCATGGGGGTCAGATCAACATATGGCCATATATGGAGTGTGTCTTGAGTGTACAGGGTTTGATGAAGTCAGATCAACATATGGAATGTGAGAACAGGTCTGCTCCATATATGGAGAACTAAGGGTGGCAGCGGGGGCAGTGTCTTGAGTGTACAGGGTTTGATGAGGGCCCAGGTAGGGGCTGTTGAGAACTCTAGTTTTCGCCGGCTGCCGGACGCGGCTACACTAATAACTTTGGGGAAGGCCCGTCTAGAATTTAAAATGAACAGGTATCGGTCAAAAGGGAGACATCAAAGAGGAAGGATGGATGGGGGATGATCAACATATGGAATGTCGGAACAGGTCAGCTCCATATATAGAGATCTAAGGGTTTGAGGTCAGATGTAGAGTTGCTGGCCAATATTGATGACATTGGGGATCTCCATATATGGGCAATTCCCATAATAGCTTAATAATTATTATTGATATCAGAGATCTCCATCCCTGATGATGCCACGTGATGTCACGAGGCATGACCATATATGGAGTATGCCTGGGGTGACCAACAAATCAACTGACTAAGAATGTAGGCTTCTATATGTTGTTAGCAAAACATCATCATGGGTGTTGCGGAGGATGAGAAACAGTTTCTCATCCTCCGCAACACCCATTCTCATACACCGCTATACTTTTAAGTATGTTGCGGTAGAGAACATCATCATTTTGGACCATGGGCTATAGACCATACCGTACGGCATACTATAGCACGCAGTTTTTCCTCATTTTTGAGGATTTTAAAAAAATGGAAAAAAAAAAAATGAAAACATGGGTTATAGCCCATCGTTTTTTGAAATTTAAAAAAAAGAAATTACCTCTTTTTTAATCATTTTTGAACATGGGCTATAGCCCATACCGTACGGCATACTATAGCACGCCGTTTTTCATCATTTTTGAGGATTTGAAAAAAATGAGAAAAAAAAACATGGGTTATAGCCCATCGTTTTTTGAATTTTTGAATTTTTCTTTATCCTCGTTTTTCATCATTTTTGAACATGGGCTTTAGCCCATATCGTACGGCATACTATAGCACGCCGTTTTTCATCATTTTTGAGGATTTGAAAAAAATGGAAAAAAAAACAAAAAAACATGGGTTATAGCCCATCGTTTTTTGAAAATTTGAAAAATGAATTAACCTCTTTTTTCATCATTTTTGAACATGGGCTATAGCCCATACCGTACGGCATACTATAGCACGCAGTTTTTCATCATTTTTGAGGATTTGAAAAAAATGAAAAAAAAAAAAAAACATGGGTTATAGCCCATCGTTTTTTGAATTTTTGAATTTCTTTTTTAACCTCGTTTTTCATCATTTTTGACCATGGGCTATAGCCCATACCGTACGGCATACTATAGCACGCCGTTTTTCAACATTTTTGAGGATTTGAAAGAAATTCAAAATTAAAAAACATGGGTTATAGCCCATCGTTTTTTGAATTTTTGAATTTCTTTTTTAACCTAGTTTTTCATCATTTTTGACCATGGGCTATAGACCATACCGTACGGCATACTATAGCACGCCGTTTTTCATCATTTTTGAGGATTTGAAAAAAAAATAAAAAATCAAAAAAACATGGGTTATAGCCCATCGTTTTTTGAATTTTTGAATTTCTTTTTTATCCTCGTTTTTCTACATTTTTGACCATGGGCTATAGCCCATACCGTACGGCATACTATAGCACGCCGTTTTTCATCATTTTTGAGGATTTGAAAAAAAACAAAAAAAACAAAACAAACATGGGTTATAGCCCATCGTTTTTTGAAAAATTGAAAAAAAGATTTACCTCTTTTTTAATCATTTTTGAACATGGGCTATAGCCCATACCATACGGCATACTATAGCACGCAGTTTTTCATCATTTTTGAGGATTTGAAAAAAATGAAAAAAAAAAAAACATGGGTTATAGCCCATCGTTTTTTGAATTTTTGAAAAAAAATGTATCCTCTTTTTTAATCATTTTTGAACATGGGCTATAGCCCATACCGTACGGCATATAGCACACCGTTTTTCATCATTTTAGTGGAATTGAAAAAATTAAAAAAATGAATAAAACATGGGTTATAGCCCATCGTTTTTTGAATTTTTGAAAAAAAAAATTAACCTCGTTTTTTGAATTTTTGACCATGGGCTATGGCCCATACCGTACGGCATACTATAGCATACTATTGAAAATTTGAAAAAGAATTTACCTCTTTTTTCATCATTTTTGAACATGGGCTATAGCCCATACCGTACGGCATACTATAGCACGCCGTTTTTCATCATTTTTGAGGATAAAAAAAAACAAAAAAACATGGGTTATAGCCCATCGTTTTTTGATTTTGATTTTTTTTTTAATCTTCGTTTTTCATCATTTTGGACCATGGGCTTTAGCCCATATCGTACGGCATACTATAGCACGCCGTTTTTCATCATTTTTGAGGATTTGAAAAAAATGAAAAAAAAACAAAAAAACATGGGTTATAGCCAGGGCTGCACATAAGTGGTGCGCAGGTGCGCATGCGCGGTAAAAATTAAAAATGCGCTGTCAATCAAGCGCCGGGAAGCGCTTCTGCGTACCAACAGCTGGGGCCGCCCAGAATGATTATTATGGCCAGAATACTAGAAAATGTTGTGGCGAGAGCATTTCCCACCGACTGCCACTCAAAGTGGCTACTGGCCCAATCACAGCGCGTCCTTACTCATAAGGGGGAGGATCCATCTGAGTGCTACTTCTTTCTGAGTGCTAGGAGCCTGGGAGGAGGCGGAGGGCGGTTGACAGGAAAACCTTACACAAATAGTTTCGTCTTCTCTTCTCCGTTTCAGATAGCAAACTACTGTAGTCCCCGGTGTAAAAGGTCATGCTTTGGATGCTTTGCACTCTTCCCATTTGCCGCTGTGCTTGTGTTTGTTTTCCGGCTGTTGGAGCAGCATGGTTGCTCGTGTGCGATGCCGTCTCAAAACCCGAATCCGAGGCAGAAACCATATTAGCGTCTCTCACAGCCTAGGCACCGGCCACCGACTTTTTACGGGTACTAAGGTTTTAGTTCCGACATAGTGGAGTGGGAAGAGTTTAAAGCATTGCGGACTGGCACTGCTGCTGCCCAACATGAACACCGTGTCTCGACATACTGTCCCTTATTATCGTAAAGTCGGGTAGTGTACACTGTTTATTTTTTTCACCGAGGAGCCATGTGTGTCTGACTGTCTGACTACGTACGTCGCCTCATCTAAAAACAAAAGGGAACTAGGGAAGCCTGATGTATGATTCGCCGTACGATGTGTCGCATGTTAAAAAAATAGCTGATCTGCAAGCTCACAACGTGTCGCAACACGTTGTGAGCTAGTAGATTGGTTATTTAAATACAAAATAATACAAAATCTAAATATTGCTTTGATGCTCATATCATATTATCCTTAAGTTGTTAACTTGTTTTTATTATAATATGCATTCCATAGGGCTGGACCACACATGGACCTAGATTTTAGCAAATTTATATATTTTTAATAATGGGATGAATCTACAACAAGAGCCATTCTAGGGCTAAATCTAGAGTTGCAATACCCTCCATTGACTCCCCACTCATCCAATAAATATTGTTTTGCTATAAGTTATTCATCCCTCTTTTATCCATCCGGCGAGACGGGTCGCCGCATTTTAGGAGCACCAAGCAACTCCTCCAGGTGCTCTTCTGAGTACTAGACCAAAAAAGTTGTGTGCAGCCCTGGTTATAGCCCATCGTTTTTTGAAAATTTGAAAAATGAATTAACCTCTTTTTTCATCATTTTTGAACATGGGCTATAGCCCATACCGTACGGCATACTATAGCACGCCGTTTTTCATCATTTTTGAGGATAAAAAAAAACAAAAAAACATGGGTTGTAGCCCATCGTTTTTAGATTTTGATTTTTTTTTTAATCTTCGTTTTTCATCATTTTGGACCATGGGCTTTAGCCCATATCGTACGGCATACTATAGCACGCCGTTTTTCATCATTTTTGAGGATTTGAAAAAAATTAAAAAAAAACAAAAAAACATGGGTTATAGCCCATCGTTTTTTGAAAATTTGAAAAATGAATTAACCTCTTTTTTCATCATTTTTGAACATGGGCTATAGCCCATACCGTACGGCATACTATAGCACGCAGTTTTTCATCATTTTTGAGGATTTGAAAAAAATGAAAAAAAAAAAAAAACATGGGTTATAGCCCATCGTTTTTTGAATTTTTGAATTTCTTTTTTAACCTCGTTTTTCATCATTTTTGACCATGGGCTATAGCCCATACCGTACGGCATACTATAGCACGCCGTTTTTCAACATTTTTGAGGATTTGAAAGAAATTCAAAATTAAAAAACATGGGTTATAGCCCATCGTTTTTTGAATTTTTGAAAAAATATTTAACCTAGTTTTTCATCATTTTTGACCATGGGCTATAGACCATACCGTACGGCATACTATAGCACGCCGTTTTTCATCATTTTTGAGGATTTGAAAAAAAAAAAAAAAATCAAAAAAACATGGGTTATAGCCCATCGTTTTTTGAATTTTTGAATTTCTTTTTTATCCTCGTTTTTCTACATTTTTGACCATGGGCTATAGCCCATACCGTACGGCATACTATAGCACGCCGTTTTTCATCATTTTTGAGGATTTGAAAAAAAACAAAAAAAACAAAACAAACATGGGTTATAGCCCATCGTTTTTTGAAAAATTGAAAAAAAGATTTACCTCTTTTTTAATCATTTTTGAACATGGGCTATAGCCCATACCATACGGCATACTATAGCACGCAGTTTTTCATCATTTTTGAGGATTTGAAAAAAATGAAAAAAAAAAAAACATGGGTTATAGCCCATCGTTTTTTGAATTTTTGAAAAAAAATGTATCCTCTTTTTTAATCATTTTTGAACATGGGCTATAGCCCATACCGTACGGCATATAGCACACCGTTTTTCATCATTTTAGTGGAATTGAAAAAATTAAAAAAATGAATAAAACATGGGTTATAGCCCATCGTTTTTTGAATTTTTGAAAAAAAAAATTAACCTCGTTTTTTGAATTTTTGACCATGGGCTATGGCCCATACCGTACGGCATACTATAGCATACTATTGAAAATTTGAAAAAGAATTTACCTCTTTTTTCATCATTTTTGAACATGGGCTATAGCCCATACCGTACGGCATACTATAGCACGCCGTTTTTCATCATTTTTGAGGATAAAAAAAAACAAAAAAACATGGGTTATAGCCCATCGTTTTTTGATTTTGATTTTTTTTTTAATCTTCGTTTTTCATCATTTTGGACCATGGGCTTTAGCCCATATCGTACGGCATACTATAGCACGCCGTTTTTCATCATTTTTGAGGATTTGAAAAAAATGAAAAAAAAACAAAAAAACATGGGTTATAGCCAGGGCTGCACATAAGTGGTGCGCAGGTGCGCATGCGCGGTAAAAATTTAAAATGCGCTGTCAATCAAGCGCCGGGAAGCGCTTCTGCGTACCAACAGCTGGGGCCGCCCAGAATGATTATTATGGCCAGAATACTAGAAAATGTTGTGGCGAGAGCATTTCCCACCGACTGCCACTCAAAGTGGCTACTGGCCCAATCACAGCGCGTCCTTACTCATAAGGGGGAGGATCCATCTGAGTGCTACTTCTTTCTGAGTGCTAGGAGCCTGGGAGGAGGCGGAGGGCGGTTGACAGGAAAACCTTACACAAATAGTTTCGTCTTCTCTTCTCCGTTTCAGATAGCAAACTACTGTAGTCCCCGGTGTAAAAGGTCATGCTTTGGATGCTTTGCACTCTTCCCATTTGCCGCTGTGCTTGTGTTTGTTTTCCGGCTGTTGGAGCAGCATGGTTGCTCGTGTGCGATGCCGTCTCAAAACCCGAATCCGAGGCAGAAACCATATTAGCGTCTCTCACAGCCTAGGCACCGGCCACCGACTTTTTACGGGTACTAAGGTTTTAGTTCCGACATAGTGGAGTGGGAAGAGTTTAAAGCATTGCGGACTGGCACTGCTGCTGCCCAACATGAACACCGTGTCTCGACATACTGTCCCTTATTATCGTAAAGTCGGGTAGTGTACACTGTTTATTTTTTTCACCGAGGAGCCATGTGTGTCTGACTGTCTGACTACGTACGTCGCCTCATCTAAAAACAAAAGGGAACTAGGGAAGCCTGATGTATGATTCGCCGTACGATGTGTCGCATGTTAAAAAAATAGCTGATCTGCAAGCTCACAACGTGTCGCAACACGTTGTGAGCTAGTAGATTGGTTATTTAAATACAAAATAATACAAAATCTAAATATTGCTTTGATGCTCATATCATATTATCCTTAAGTTGTTAACTTGTTTTTATTATAATATGCATTCCATAGGGCTGGACCACACATGGACCTAGATTTTAGCAAATTTATATATTTTTAATAATGGGATGAATCTACAACAAGAGCCATTCTAGGGCTAAATCTAGAGTTGCAATACCCTCCATTGACTCCCCACTCATCCAATAAATATTGTTTTGCTATAAGTTATTCATCCCTCTTTTATCCATCCGGCGAGACGGGTCGCCGCATTTTAGGAGCACCAAGCAACTCCTCCAGGTGCTCTTCTGAGTACTAGACCAAAAAAGTTGTGTGCAGCCCTGGTTATAGCCCATCGTTTTTTGAAAATTTGAAAAATGAATTAACCTCTTTTTTCATCATTTTTGAACATGGGCTATAGCCCATACCGTACGGCATACTATAGCACGCCGTTTTTCATCATTTTTGAGGATAAAAAAAAACAAAAAAACATGGGTTATAGCCCATCGTTTTTTGATTTTGATTTTTTTTTTAATCTTCGTTTTTCATCATTTTGGACCATGGGCTTTAGCCCATATCGTACGGCATACTATAGCACGCCGTTTTTCATCATTTTTGAGGATTTGAATTTTTTTTTAAAAAAACAAAAAAACATGGGTTATAGCCCATCGTTTTTTGAAAATTTGAAAAATGAATTAACCTCTTTTTTCATCATTTTTGAACATGGGCTATAGCCCATACCGTACGGCATACTATAGCACGCCGTTTTTCAACATTTTTGAGGATTTGAAAAAAATTCAAAATTAAAAAACATGGGTTATAGCCCATCGTTTTTTGAATTTTTGAAAAAATATTTAACCTAGTTTTTCATCATTTTTGACCATGGGCTATGGACCATACCGTACGGCATACTATAGCACGCCGTTTTTCATCATTTTTGAGGATTTGAAAAAAAATGAAAATTTCAAAAAAACATGGGTTATAGCCCATCGTTTTTTTTAATTTTTGGAGAAAAAAAATTAACCTAGTTTTTCATCATTTTTGAACATGGGCTATAGCCCATAACGTACGGCATACTATAGCACGCCGTTTTTCATCATTTTTGAGGATTTGAAAAAAATGAAAAAAAAACAAAACATGGGTTATAGCCCATCGTTCTTTTAATTTTTGATTATTTTTTTTATCCTCGTTTTTCATCATATTTGACCATGGGCTATAGCCCAAACTGTACGGCATACTATAGCACGCCGTTTTTCATCATTTTTGAGGATTTGAAAAAAATGGGGAAAAAAGAAAAACATGGGTTATGCCCATCGTTTTTTGAAAAAAAAAAAAAAATGACCTATTTTTTAATCATTTTTGAACATGGGCTATAGCCCATACCGTACGGCATACTATAGCACGCCGTTTTTCATCATTTTTGAGGATTTGAAAAAAATGAAAAAGAAAAAAAACATGGGTTATAGCCCATCGTTTTTTGAATATTTGAATATTTTTTTAATCCTCGTTTTTCATAATTTTTGACCATGGGCTATAGCCCATACCATACATACGACATACTATAGCACGCAGTTTTTCATCATTTTTGAGGATTTGAAAAAAAAGAAAAAAGAAAAAAACATGGGTTATAGCCCATCGTTTTTTGAAAATTTGAAAAGATAATTAACCTCTTTTTTCATCATTTTTGAACATGGGCTATAGCCCATACCGTACGGCATACTATAGCACGCCGTTTTTCATCATTTTTGAGGATTTGAAAAAAAAGAAAAAAACATGGGTTATAGCCCATCGTTTTTTGAAAATTTGAAAAAATAATTAACCTCTTTTTTCATCATTTTTGAACATGGGTTATAGCCCATCGTTTTTTGAATTTTTGAATTTATTTTTTAACCTCGTTTTTCATCATTTTTGAACATGGGCTATATCCCCTACCGTACGGCATACTATAGCACGCCGTTTTTCAACATTTTTGAGGATTTGAAAAAAATGAAAAATTCAAAAAACATGGGTTATAGCCCATCGTTTTTTTTATTTTTTAAAAAGAAATTTACCTCGTTTTTCATCATTTTTGACCATGGGCTATAGCCCCTACCATACGGCATACTATAGCACGCCGTTTTTCATCATTTTTGAAGATTTGAAAAAAATTAAAAATTAAAAAAACATGGGTTATAGCCCATCGTTTTTTGAATTTTTGAATTTCTTTTTTAACCTCGTTTTTCATCATTTTTGAACATGGGCTATATCCCCTACCGTACGGCATACTATAGCACGCCGTTTTTCATCATTTTTGAGGATTTGAAAAAAATGAAAAGAAAAAAAAACATGGGTTATAGCCCATCGTTTTTTGAATATTTGAAAAAAAAATTAATCCTCGTTTTTCATCATTTTTGACCATGGGCTATAGCCCATACCATACATAAGACATACTATAGCACGCAGTTTTTCATCATTTTTGAGGATTTGAAAAAAAAGAAAAAAACATGGGTTATAGCCCATCGTTTTTTGAAAATTTGAAAAAATTATTAACCTCTTTTTTCATCATTTTTGAACATGGGCTATAGCCCATACCGTACGGCATACTATAGCACGCCGTTTTTCATCATTTTTGAGGATTTAAAAAAAAAAAAAAAAATTAAAACATGGGTTATAGCCCATCGTTTTTTGAATTTTTGAATTTATTTTTTAACCTCGTTTTTCATCATTTTTGAACATGGGCTATATCCCCTACCGTACGGCATACTATAGCACGCCGTTTTTCAACATTTTTGAGGATTTGAAAAAAATGGGGAAAAAATAAAAACATGGGTTATGCCCATCGTTTTTTGAAAATTTGAATTTTTTTTAAATCCTCGTTTTTCATCATTTTTGACCATGGGCTATAGCCCATACCATACATACGACATACTATAGCACGCAGTTTTTCATCATTTTTGAGGATTTGAAAAAAAAGAAAAAAACATGGGTTATAGCCCATCGTTTTTTGAAATTTTGAAAAAATAATTAACCTCGTTTTTCATCATTTTTGAACATGGGCTATATCCCCTACCGTACGGCATACTATAGCACGCCGTTTTTCATCATTTTTGAGGATTTGAAAAAAAAGAAAAAAAACTAAACATGGGTTATAGCCCATCGTTTTTTGAAATTTTGAGAAAAAAAAATCCTCCGCAACACTCCGCAATTCCTCCGCATCCTCCGCAACACTCCGCAATTCCTCCGCAACACTGCTTTGAATGCCAGCATCAGAGTTTTGTATTCTGTGACTACCGGCCGTTAGCAAATTGCGGAGTGTTGCGGAGGAATTGCAATTAACCTCGTTTTTCATCATTTTTGAACATGGGCTATATAGCCCATACCGTATGGCATACTATAGCACGCCGTTTTTCATCCTTTTTGAGGATTTGAAAAAAATGAAGAAAAAAAAACAAAACATGGGTTATAGCCCATCGTTTTTTGATTTTTTTTATTGTATAGCAGTGGCTCACAGCCTCAGCCTGATGACCTCAAAAGTCTCATATCTCCCCTGAGCCATAGGCAGTTGCTTTGGCTTAGTGGTTAAGATGTTGTCCTTCAGTGCAGGTGACCTGTGTTCGATTCCTGGGTGTTACACTCTGAAGAACGTGATTCTATGTTCAACTCTTGATTCTTTCAACTTTACTATCTGAAGGCTAACATACAAAAGATCGCTTCAACAGTACAAAGAGGCAGATGTTACTGAGTGATGGTGTAGTAGGGGTTATTCCGCACAGAGAGTTCATTTTCAAATCCCACTCTTCCTAAAGTTTAATGCTAGTTATTGAGCTTAATTTACTGCTATTCTAGCAGTGGCTCACAGCCTCAGCCTCAGCCTGATTACCTCAAAACTCTAATTGTCGTAGTGGTTAAGATGTTGGCTTTCCACGTGGGAGACCAGGGTTCGATTCCCGGCTGTTACACTATCATATAAAAGAAGACCTCAACAGTGCTAAGAAACATCTGATTAATATGATTCTGTGTTATTTAAACTTTACTAACTGAAGGCTAACGAACAAAAGATCACTTCAAAATGACCAGGAGACTTTGCCTGAGAGTGTCTGACTGATGGTGCAATGGTCTAATCATCAGGCTTTCAGTACAGACATTCCATGTTCAAGTCCTGTTCCTCCTACAGCTCAATGCTGCAGTAATTTGAACTTTTCAAGGCTTGAATGAAAAATCAAAAATCAAAAATCAAAAATCAAAAATCAAAAGCACCAGGAGACATCTGCTGAATGCCCAAAGGTGCCTTGGTGTAATGGTGTGGAGCGCTTGACCCGTTGCCTCTGCTACAGGCAGTTGGCAGGTTCAAGTCCCATGTCATGACATCAAGGTGCTGGAGGACCATCGGGAGAGGGTGCTCTCTCCCCCTGTTTCCTGAGATGTAACGTTTGGGGCTTATGTCTGAAAGAACCCTGTCCAGCTAACCTTTTACCATGAAAATGTCCAATTTAACATACTCTTACCACCTCTCAGTTTGCCCTTTTCCAACTGGCCTGGAAGCCAGACATAAAAGAGGGACTTTCCAACCAAGTTTTGGCCCAGTATGCAAATACACAGACTATTCTTTCTGTCAGATGATGGGCCAAATTGCTGTTTTATTTTTAAACGTTTGACCTAATTCTTATCTGTAAAATTTTAGGTGGACAGGGTTCTTTCAAACATAACCCCCAACTGCTACTTTTCAGGAAACAGGGGGAGAGAGCACCGTCTCCCGATGGTCCTCACTAGTACCTTGCATGGGACTTGAACCTGCAGGCAGGTGGTAGCAGAGGCTACCGATCAAGCACACCACACCATTGAGCTAAGGCACCTTGGGGCAATCAGCAGATGTCTCCTGGTGCTTATGAGTTTTTATTTTTTATTCTAGCCTTGAAAAGTTCAAATTACTGCAGCATTGGTTGAGTATTAGTTTTGAACCAGTAACCTTTGGATTATGAACCTCAGATTTATCTTTTGAGCCACATCGGCATGTAAGGTACAATCGGGAACTTATATTTAACCAGCCGTTTAGAATTTAGATGGACAGTGAAAATGTTCTTCAGGAGAATTGAACCCGGAATGTTCTGCTTATAAACCCCAGGTTTATCTACGGTGCCACACTGGCATGTGAGGTACAATCGGGAACTTATATTTAACCATCCGTTTAGAATTTAGATGGACAGTTCTGTTTATAAACGTCTAAAACAAGTCTAAAAATAGACGTGTTTTAGACGTCTGTTTTGAGGATATGAAAAAAAAAAAAAAAACATGGGTTATAGCCCATCGTTTTTTGAAACTTTGAAAAAAAAAAAAAAATCGTTTTTCATCATTTTTGAACATGGGCTATAGCCCATACCGTACGGCATACTATAGCACGCCGTTTTTCATCATTTTTGAGGATTTGAAAAAAATGAAAAAAAATGAAAAAACATGGGTTATAGCCCATCGTTTTTTGAAATTTTGAAAAAAGAAAAAAAAAACTCGTTTTTCATCATTTTTGAACATGGGCTATAGCCCATACCGTACGGCATACTATAGCACGCCGTTTTTCATCATTTTTGAGGATTTGAAAAAAAAAGAAAAAAAAAGAAAACATGGGTTATAGCCCATCGTTTTTTGAAACTTTGAAAAAAAAATTAACCTTGTTTCTCTTCATTTTTGAACATGGGCTATAGCCCATACCGTATGGCATACTATAGCACGCCGTTTTTCATCATTTTTGAGGATTTGAAAAAAATGAAAAAAAAAAAAAAAACATGGGTTATAGCCCATCGTTTTTTGAAATTTTGAAAAAAAAAAAAAAAAACGTTTTTCATCATTTTTGAACATGGGCTATAGCCCATACCATACGGCATACTATAGCACGCCGTTTTTCATCGTTTTTGAGGATTTGATAAAAAAAAAAAAAAAAAAAACATGGGTTATAGCCCATCGTTTTTTGAAATTTTTTAAAAAAATTAACCTTGTTTTTCATCATTTTTGAACATGGGCTATAGCCCATATCGTACGGCATACTATAGCACGCCGTTTTTCATCGTTTTTGAGGATTTGAAAAAAAACAAAAAAAACAAACATGGGTTATAGCCCATCGTTTTTTGAAATTTTGAAAAAAAAAAAAAACTCGTTTTTCATCATTTTTGAACATGGGCTATAGCCCATACCGTACGGCATACTATAGCACGCCGTTTTTCATCATTTTTGAGGATTTGAAAAAAATGAAAAAAACAAAAAAAACATGGGTTATAGCCCATCGTTTTTTGAAATTTTGAAAAAAAAAAAAAACTCGTTTTTCATCATTTTTGAACATGGGCTATAGCCCATACCGTACGGCATACTATAGCACGCCGTTTTTCATCATTTTTGAGGATTTGAAAAAAAAAGAAAAAAAAAAAAAACATGGGTTATAGCCCATCGTTTTTTGAAACTTTGAAAAAAAATTAACCTTGTTTTTCATCATTTTTGAACATGGGCTATAGCCCATATCGTACGGCATACTATAGCACGCCGTTTTTCATCGTTTTTGAGGATTTGAAAAAAAACAAAAAAAACAAACATGGGTTATAGCCCATCGTTTTTTGAAATTTTGAAAAAAAAAAAAAACTCGTTTTTCATCATTTTTGAACATGGGCTATAGCCCATACCGTACGGCATACTATAGCACGCCGTTTTTCATAATTTTTGAGGATTTGAAAAAAATGAAAAAAACAAAAAAAACATGGGTTATAGCCCATCGTTTTTTGAAATTTTGAAAAAAAAAAAAAACTCGTTTTTCATCATTTTTGAACATGGGCTATAGCCCATACCGTATGGCATACTATAGCACGCCGTTTTTCATCATTTTTGAGGATTTGAAAAAAATGAAAAAAAAAAAACATGGGTTATAGCCCATCGTTTTTTGAAAATTTGAAAAAAAAAATTAACCTTGTTTTTCTTCATTTTTGAACATGGGCTATAGCCCATACCGTATGGCATACTATAGCACGCCGTTTTTCATCATTTTTGAGGATTTGAAAAAAAAAAAAAAACAAAAAAAACATGGGTTATAGCCCATCGTTTTTTGAAATTTTGAAAAGAAAAAAAAAACTCGTTTTTCATCATTTTTGAACATGGGCTATAGCCCATACCGTACGGCATACTATAGCACGCCGTTTTTCATCATTTTTGAGGATTTAAAAAAAATGAAAAAAAAAAAAACATGGGTTATAGCCCATCGTTTTTTGAAAATTTGAAAAAAAAAATTAACCTTGTTTTTCTTCATTTTTGAACATGGGCTATAGCCCATACCGTATGGCATACTATATAGCACGCCGTTTTTCATCATTTTTGAGGATTTGAAAAAAAAAAAAAAAAAAAAAACATGGGTTATAGCCCATCGTTTTTTGAAATTTTGAAAAAAAAAATAACCTTGTTTTTCATCATTTTTGAACATGGGCTATAGCCCATATCGTACGGCATACTATAGCACGCCGTTTTTCATCGTTTTTGAGGATTTGAAAAAAAAAAACAAGAAAAAAAAACATGGGTTATAGCCCATCGTTTTTTGAAATTTTGAAAACAAAAATAACCTTGTTTTTCATCATTTTTGAACATGGGCTATAGCCCATATCGTACGGCATACTATAGCACGCCGTTTTTCATAATTTTTGAGGATTTGAAAAAAACGAAAAAAAAAAAAACATGGGTTATAGCCCATCGTTTTTTGAAATTTTGAAAAAAAAAATTAACCTTGTTTTTCTTCATTTTTGAACATGGGCTATAGCCCATACCGTATGGCATACTATAGCACGCCGTTTTTCATCATTTTTGAGGATTTGAAAAAAATGAAAAAAAAAAAAAAACATGGGTTATAGCCCATCGTTTTTTGAAATTTTGAAATAAAAAAAAAAATCGTTTTTCATCATTTTTGAACATGGGCTATAGCCCATACCATACGGCATACTATAGCACGCCGTTTTTCATCGTTTTTGAGGATTTGAAAAAAAACAAAAAACAAACAAACATGGGTTATAGCCCATCGTTTTTTGAAATTTTGAAAAAAGAAAAAAACTCGTTTTTCATCATTTTTGAACATGGGCTATAGCCCATACCGTACGGCATACTATAGCACGCCGTTTTTCATCATTTTTGAGGATTTGAAAAAAATGAAAAAAAAAACAAAACATGGGTTATAGCCCATCGTTTTTTGAAACTTTGAAAAAAAAATTAACCTTGTTTTTCTTCATTTTTGAACATGGGCTATAGCCCATACCGTATGGCATACTATAGCACGCCGTTTTTCATCATTTTTGAGGATTTGAAAAAATGAAAAAAAAAAAAAAAACATGGGTTATAGCCCATCGTTTTTTGAAATTTTGAAAAAAAAAATAACCTTGTTTTTCATCATTTTTGAACATGGGCTATAGCCCATATCGTACGGCATACTATAGCACGCCGTTTTTCATCATTTTTGAGGATTTGAAAAAATGAAAAAAAAAAAAAAAACATGGGTTATAGCCCATCGTTTTTTGAAATTTTGAAAAAAAAAATAACCTTGTTTTTCATCATTTTTGAACATGGGCTATAGCCCATATCGTACGGCATACTATAGCACGCCGTTTTTCATAATTTTTGAGGATTTGAAAAAAACGAAAAAAAAAAAACATGGGTTATAGCCCATCGTTTTTTGAAAATTTGAAAAAACAAATTAACCTTGTTTTTCTTCATTTTTGAACATGGGCTATAGCCCATACCGTATGGCATACTATAGCACGCCGTTTTTCATCATTTTTGAGGATTTGAAAAAAAAAAAAAAAAAAAAAAAACATGGGTTATAGCCCATCGTTTTTTTAAATTTTGAAAAAAAAATAAAACCTTGTTTTTCATCATTTTTGAACATGGGCTATAGCCCATATCGTACGGCATACTATAGCACGCCGTTTTTCATCGTTTTTGAGGATTAAAAAAAAAAAAAAAAAAAAAAAACATGGGTTATAGCCCATCGTTTTTTGAAATTTTGAAAAAAAAAATAACCTTGTTTTTCATCATTTTTGAACATGGGCTATAGCCCATATCGTACGGCATACTATAGCACGCCGTTTTTCATCATTTTTGAGGATTTGAAAAAAAAAAAAAAGAAAAAAAAACATGGGTTATAGCCCATCGTTTTTTGAAATTTTGAAAACAAAAATAACCTTGTTTTTCATCATTTTTGAACATGGGCTATAGCCCATATCGTACGGCATACTATAGCACGCCGTTTTTCATAATTTTTGAGGATTTGAAAAAAACGAAAAAAAAAAAAACATGGGTTATAGCCCATCGTTTTTTGAAATTTTGAAAAAAAAAATTAACCTTGTTTTTCTTCATTTTTGAACATGGGCTATAGCCCATACCGTATGGCATACTATAGCACGCCGTTTTTCATCATTTTTGAGGATTTGAAAAAAATGAAAAAAAAAACAAAACATGGGTTATAGCCCATCGTTTTTTGAAATTTTGAAAAAAAAAAAAAAATCGTTTTTCATCATTTTTGAACATGGGCTATAGCCCATACCATACGGCATACTATAGCACGCCGTTTTTCATCGTTTTTGAGGATTTGAAAAAAAACAAAACAAAAACAAACATGGTTTATAGCCCATCGTTTTTTGAAATTTTGAAAAAAAAAAAAAACTCGTTTTTCATCATTTTTGAACATGGGCTATAGCCCATACCGTACGGCATACTATAGCACGCCGTTTTTCATCATTTTTGAGGATTTGAAAAAAATGAAAAAAAAAACAAAACATGGGTTATAGCCCATCGTTTTTTGAAACTTTGAAAAAAAAATTAACCTTGTTTTTCTTCATTTTTGAACATGGGCTATAGCCCATACCGTATGGCATACTATAGCACGCCGTTTTTCATCATTTTTGAGGATTTGAAAAAATGAAAAAAAAAAAAAAAACATGGGTTATAGCCCATCGTTTTTTGAAATTTTGAAAAAAAAAATAACCTTGTTTTTCATCATTTTTGAACATGGGCTATAGCCCATATCGTACGGCATACTATAGCACGCCGTTTTTCATAATTTTTGAGGATTTGAAAAAAACGAAAAAAAAAAAACATGGGTTATAGCCCATCGTTTTTTGAAAATTTGAAAAAACAAATTAACCTTGTTTTTCTTCATTTTTGAACATGGGCTATAGCCCATACCGTATGGCATACTATAGCACGCCGTTTTTCATCATTTTTGAGGATTTGAAAAAAAAAAAAAAAAAAAAAAAACATGGGTTATAGCCCATCGTTTTTTTAAATTTTGAAAAAAAAATAAAACCTTGTTTTTCATCATTTTTGAACATGGGCTATAGCCCATATCGTACGGCATACTATAGCACGCCGTTTTTCATCGTTTTTGAGGATTTGAAAAAAAAAAAAAAAAAAAAAAACATGGGTTATAGCCCATCGTTTTTTGAAATTTTGAAAACAAAAATAACCTTGTTTTTCATCATTTTTGAACATGGGCTATAGCCCATATCGTACGGCATACTATAGCACGCCGTTTTTCATAATTTTTGAGGATTTGAAAAAAATGAAAAAAAAAAAAACATGGGTTATAGCCCATCGTTTTTTGAAATTTTGAAAAAAAAAATTAACCTTGTTTTTCTTCATTTTTGAACATGGGCTATAGCCCATACCGTATGGCATACTATAGCACGCCGTTTTTCATCATTTTTGAGGATTTGAAAAAAATGAAAAAAAAAAAAAAAACATGGGTTATAGCCCATCGTTTTTTGAAATTTTGAAAAAAAAAAAAAAATCGTTTTTCATCATTTTTGAACATGGGCTATAGCCCATACCATACGGCATACTATAGCACGCCGTTTTTCATCGTTTTTGAGGATTTGAAAAAAAACAAAAAAAAAACAAACATGGGTTATAGCCCATCGTTTTTTGAAATTTTGAAAAGAAAAAAAAAACTCGTTTTTCATCATTTTTGAACATGGGCTATAGCCCATACCGTACGGCATACTATAGCACGCCGTTTTTCATCATTTTTGAGGATTTAAAAAAAAAGAAAAAAAAAAAAACATGGGTTATAGCCCATCGTTTTTTGAAATTTTGAAAAAAAAAATAACCTTGTTTTTCATCATTTTTGAACATGGGCTATAGCCCATATCGTACGGCATACTATAGCACGCCGTTTTTCATCATTTTTGAGGATTAAAAAAAAAAAAAAAAAAAAAAAACATGGGTTATAGCCCATCGTTTTTTGAAATTTTGAAAAAAAAAATAACCTTGTTTTTCATCATTTTTGAACATGGGCTATAGCCCATATCGTACGGCATACTATAGCACGCCGTTTTTCATCGTTTTTGAGGATTTGAAAAAAAAAAAAAAAAAAAAAAAACATGGGTTATAGCCCATCGTTTTTTGAAATTTTGAAAACAAAAATAACCTTGTTTTTCATCATTTTTGAACATGGGCTATAGCCCATATCGTACGGCATACTATAGCACGCCGTTTTTCATAATTTTTGAGGATTTGAAAAAAACGAAAAAAAAAAAAACATGGGTTATAGCCCATCGTTTTTTGAAATTTTGAAAAAAAAAATAACCTTGTTTTTCTTCATTTTTGAACATGGGCTATAGCCCATACCGTATGGCATACTATAGCACGCCGTTTTTCATAATTTTTGAGGATTTGAAAAAAACGAAAAAAAAAAAAACATGGGTTATAGCCCATCGTTTTTTGAAATTTTGAAAAAAAAAATTAACCTTGTTTTTCTTCATTTTTGAACATGGGCTATAGCCCATACCGTATGGCATACTATAGCACGCCGTTTTTCATCATTTTTGAGGATTTGAAAAAAATGAAAAAAAAAAAAAAACATGGGTTATAGCCCATCGTTTTTTGAAACTTTGAAAAAAAAATTAACCTTGTTTTTCTTCATTTTTGAACATGGGCTATAGCCCATACCGTATGGCATACTATAGCACGCCGTTTTTCATCATTTTTGAGGATTTGAAAAAAATGAAAAAAAAAAAAAAACATGGGTTATAGCCCATCGTTTTTTGAAATTTTGAAAAAAAAAAAAAAATCGTTTTTCATCATTTTTGAACATGGGCTATAGCCCATACCATACGGCATACTATAGCACGCCGTTTTTCATCGTTTTTGAGGATTTGAAAAAAAAAAAAAAAAAAAAAACATGGGTTATAGCCCATCGTTTTTTGAAATTTTGAAAAAAAAAAAAAACTCGTTTTTCATCATTTTTGAACATGGGCTATAGCCCATACCGTACGGCATACTATAGCACGCCGTTTTTCATCATTTTTGAGGATTTGAAAAAAATGAAAAAAAAAACAAAACATGGGTTATAGCCCATCGTTTTTTGAAACTTTGAAAAAAAAATTAACCTTGTTTTTCTTCATTTTTGAACATGGGCTATAGCCCATACCGTATGGCATACTATAGCACGCCGTTTTTCATAATTTTTGAGGATTTGAAAAAATGAAAAAAAAAAAAAAAACATGGGTTATAGCCCATCGTTTTTTGAAATTTTGAAAAAGAAAATAACCTTGTTTTTCATCATTTTTGAACATGGGCTATAGCCCATATCGTACGGCATACTATAGCACGCCGTTTTTCATAATTTTTGAGGATTTGAAAAAAACGAAAAAAAAAAAAACATGGGTTATAGCCCATCGTTTTTTGAAATTTTGAAAAAAAAAATTAACCTTATTTTTCTTCATTTTTGAACATGGGCTATAGCCCATACCGTACGGCATACTATAGCACGCCGTTTTTCATCATTTTTGAGGATTTGAAAAAAATGAAAAACAAAACAAAACATGGGTTATAGCCCATCGTTTTTTGAAACTTTGAAAAAAAGATTAACCTTGTTTTTCTTCATTTTTGAACATGGGCTATAGCCCATACCGTATGGCATACTATAGCACGCCGTTTTTCATCATTTTTGAGGATTTGAAAAAAATGAAAAATGAAAAAAAAAACATGGGTTATAGCCCATCGTTTTTTGAAATTTTGAAAAAAAAAATAACCTTGTTTTTCATCATTTTTGAACATGGGCTATAGCCCATATCGTACGGCATACTATAGCACGCCGTTTTTCATAATTTTTGAGGATTTGAAAAAAACGAAAAAAAAAAAAACATGGGTTATAGCCCATCGTTTTTTGAAATTTTGAAAAAAAAAATTAACCTTGTTTTTCTTCATTTTTGAACATGGGCTATAGCCCATACCGTATGGCATACTATAGCACGCCGTTTTTCATCATTTTTGAGGATTTGAAAAAAATGAAAAAAAAAAAAAAACATGGGTTATAGCCCATCGTTTTTTGAAACTTTGAAAAAATAAATTAACCTTGTTTTTCTTCATTTTTGAACATGGGCTATAGCCCATATCGTACGGCATACTATAGCACGCCGTTTTTCATCGTTTTTGAGGATTTGAAAAAAAACAAAAAAACAAAAAACATGGGTTATAGCCCATCGTTTTTTGAAATTTTGAAAACAAAAATAACCTTGTTTTTTATCATTTTTGAACATGGGCTATAGCCCATATCGTACGGCATACTATAGCACGCCGTTTTTCATAATTTTTGAGGATTTGAAAAAAACGAAAAGAAAAAAAAACATGGGTTATAGCCCATCGTTTTTTGAAATTTTGAAAAAAAAATTAACCTTGTTTTTCTTCATTTTTGAACATGGGCTATAGCCCATACCGTATGGCATACTATAGCACGCCGTTTTTCATCATTTTTGAGGATTTGAAAAAAAAAAAAAAAAAAAAAAACATGGGTTATAGCCCATCGTTTTTTGAAATTTTGAAAACAAAAATAACCTTGTTTTTCATCATTTTTGAACATGGGCTATAGCCCATATCGTACGGCATACTATAGCACGCCGTTTTTCATAATTTTTGAGGATTTGAAAAAAACGAAAAAAAAAAAAACATGGGTTATAGCCCATCGTTTTTTGAAATTCTGAAAAAAAAAATTAACCTTGTTTTTCTTCATTTTTGAACATGGGCTATAGCCCATACCGTATGGCATACTATAGCACGCCGTTTTTCATCATTTTTGAGGATTTGAAAAAAATGAAAAAAAAAAAAAAACATGGGTTATAGCCCATCGTTTTTTGAAACTTTGAAAAAAAAAAATTAACCTTGTTTTTCTTCATTTTTGAACATGGGCTATAGCCCATACCGTATGGCATACTATAGCACGCCGTTTTTCATCATTTTTGAGGATTTAAAAAAAATGAAAAAAAAAAAAAAACATGGGTTATAGCCCATCGTTTTTTGAAATTTTGAAATAAAAAAAAAAATCGTTTTTCATCATTTTTGAACATGGGCTATAGCCCATACCATACGGCATACTATAGCACGCCGTTTTTCATCGTTTTTGAGGATTTGAAAAAAAAACAAAAAAAAAACAAACATGGGTTATAGCCCATCGTTTTTTGAAATTTTGAAAAGAAAAAAAAAACTCGTTTTTCATCATTTTTGAACATGGGCTATAGCCCATACCGTACGGCATACTATAGCACGCCGTTTTTCCACATTTTTGAGGATTTGAAAAAAATGAAAAAAAAACAAACATGGGTTATAGCCCATCGTTTTTTGAAAATTTGAAAAAAAAAATTAACCTTGTTTTTCTTCATTTTTGAACATGGGCTATAGCCCATACCGTATGGCATACTATATAGCACGCCGTTTTGCATCATTTTTGAGGATTTGAAAAAAAAAAAAAAAAAAAAAACATGGGTTATAGCCCATCGTTTTTTGAAATTTTGAAAAAAAAAATAACCTTGTTTTTCATCATTTTTGAACATGGGCTATAGCCCATATCGTACGGCATACTATAGCACGCCGTTTTTCATCGTTTTTGAGGATTTGAAAAAAAAAAAAAAAAAAAAAAAACATGGGTTATAGCCCATCGTTTTTTGAAATTTTGAAAACAAAAATAACCTTGTTTTTCATCATTTTTGAACATGGGCTATAGCCCATATCGTACGGCATACTATAGCACGCCGTTTTTCATAATTTTTGAGGATTTGAAAAAAACGAAAAAAAAAAAAACATGGGTTATAGCCCATCGTTTTTTGAAATTTTGAAAAAAAAAATTAACCTTGTTTTTCTTCATTTTTGAACATGGGCTATAGCCCATACCGTATGGCATACTATAGCACGCCGTTTTTCATCATTTTTGAGGATTTGAAAAAAATGAAAAAAAAAAAAAAACATGGGTTATAGCCCATCGTTTTTTGAAACTTTGAAAAAAAAAATTAACCTTGTTTTTCTTCATTTTTGAACATGGGCTATAGCCCATACCGTATGGCATACTATAGCACGCCGTTTTTCATCATTTTTGAGGATTTGAAAAAAATGAAAAAAAAAAAAAAACATGGGTTATAGCCCATCGTTTTTTGAAATTTTGAAAAAAAAAAAAAAATCGTTTTTCATCAGTTTTGAACATGGGCTATAGCCCATACCATACGGCATACTATAGCACGCCGTTTTTCATCGTTTTTGAGGATTTGAAAAAAACAAAAAAAAAAACAAACATGGGTTATAGCCCATCGTTTTTTGAAATTTTGAAAAAAAAAAAAAACTCGTTTTTCATCATTTTTGAACATGGGCTATAGCCCATACCGAACGGCATACTATAGCACGCCGTTTTTCATCATTTTTGAGGATTTGAAAAAAATTAAAAAAAAAACAAAACATGGGTTATAGCCCATCGTTTTTTGAAACTTTGAAAAAAAAATTAACCTTGTTTTTCTTCATTTTTGAACATGGGCTATAGCCCATACCGTATGGCATACTATAGCACGCCGTTTTTCATCATTTTTGAGGATTTGAAAAAAATGAAAAAAAAAAAAAAACATGGGTTATAGCCCATCGTTTTTTGAAATTTTGAAAAAAAAAAAAAAATCGTTTTTCATCATTTTTGAACATGGGCTATAGCCCATACCATACGGCATACTATAGCACGCCGTTTTTCATCGTTTTTGAGGATTTGAAAAAAACAAAACAAAAAACAAACATGGGTTATAGCCCATCGTTTTTTGAAATTTTGAAAAAAAAAAAAAACTCGTTTTTCATCATTTTTGAACATGGGCTATAGCCCATACCGTACGGCATACTATAGCACGCCGTTTTTCATCATTTTTGAGGATTTGAAAAAAATGAAAAAAAAAACAAAACATGGGTTATAGCCCATCGTTTTTTGAAACTTTGAAAAAAAAATTAACCTTGTTTTTCTTCATTTTTGAACATGGGCTATAGCCCATACCGTATGGCATACTATAGCACGCCGTTTTTCATCATTTTTGAGGATTTGAAAAAAATGAAAAAAAAAAAAAAAACATGGGTTATAGCCCATCGTTTTTTGAAATTTTGAAAAAAAAAATAACCTTGTTTTTCATCATTTTTGAACATGGGCTATAGCCCATATCGTACGGCATACTATAGCACGCCGTTTTTCATAATTTTTGAGGATTTGAAAAAAACGAAAAAAAAAAAAACATGGGTTATAGCCCATCGTTTTTTGAAATTTTGAAAAAAATAATTAACCTTGTTTTTCTTCATTTTTGAACATGGGCTATAGCCCATACCGTATGGCATACTATAGCACGCCGTTTTTCATCATTTTTGAGGATTTGAAAAAAATGAAAAAAAAAAAAAAACATGGGTTATAGCCCATCGTTTTTTGAAACTTTGAAAAAATAAATTAACCTTGTTTTTCTTCATTTTTGAACATGGGCTATAGCCCATATCGTACGGCATACTATAGCACGCCGTTTTTCATCGTTTTTGAGGATTTGAAAAAAAACAAAAAAACAAAAAACATGGGTTATAGCCCATCGTTTTTTGAAATTTTGAAAACAAAAATAACCTTGTTTTTCATCATTTTTGAACATGGGCTATAGCCCATATCGTACGGCATACTATAGCACGCCGTTTTTCATAATTTTTGAGGATTTGAAAAAAACGAAAAAAAAAAAAACATGGGTTATAGCCCATCGTTTTTTGAAATTTTGAAAAAAAAAATTAACCTTGTTTTTCTTCATTTTTGAACATGGGCTATAGCCCATACCGTATGGCATACTATAGCACGCCGTTTTTCATCATTTTTGAGGATTAAAAAAAAAAAAAAGAAAAAAAAAAAAACATGGGTTATAGCCCATCGTTTTTTGAAACTTTGAAAAAAAAATTAACCTTGTTTTTCTTCATTTTTGAACATGGGCTATAGCCCATACCGTATGGCATACTATAGCACGCCGTTTTTCATCATTTTTGAGGATTTGAAAAAAATTGAAAAAAAAAAAAAAAACATGGGTTATAGCCCATCGTTTTTTGAAATTTAGAAAAAAAAAAGAAAAACGTTTTTCATCATTTTTGAACATGGGCTATAGCCCATACCATACGGCATACTATAGCACGCCGTTTTTCATCGTTTTTGAGGATTTGAAAGAAAAAAAAAGAAAAAACAAACATGGGTTATAGCCCATCGTTTTTTGAAATTTTGAAAAAAAAAAAAAAACTCGTTTTTCATCATTTTTGAACATGGGCTATTGCCCATACCGTACGGCATACTATAGCACGCCGTTTTTCATCATTTTTGAGGATTTGAAAAAAATGAAAAAAAAAAAAAAACATGGGTTATAGCCCATCGTTTTTTGAAACTTTGAAAAAAAAATTAACCTTGTTTTTCTTCATTTTTGAACATGGGCTATAGCCCATACCGTATGGCATACTATAGCACGCCGTTTTTCATCATTTTTGAGGATTTGAAAAAAATGAAAAAAAAAAAAAAACATGGGTTATAGCCCATCGTTTTTTGAAATTTTGAAAAAAAAAATAACCTTGTTTTTCATCATTTTTGAACATGGGCTATAGCCCATATCGTACGGCATACTATAGCACGCCGTTTTTCATAATTTTTGAGGATTTGAAAAAAACGAAAAAAAAAAAAAACATGGGTTATAGCCCATCGTTTTTTGAAATTTTGAAAAAAAAAATTAACCTTGTTTTTCTTCAATTTTGAACATGGGCTATAGCCCATACCGTATGGCATACTATAGCACGCCGTTTTTCATCATTTTTGAGGATTTGAAAAAAAAAAAAAAAAAAAAAAAAACATGGGTTATAGCCCATCGTTTTTTGAAACTTTGAAAAAAAAAATTAACCTTGTTTTTCTTCATTTTTGAACATGGGCTATAGCCCATACCGTATGGCATACTATAGCACGCCGTTTTTCATCATTTTTGAGGATTTGAAAAAAATGAAAAAAAAAAAAAAACATGGGTTATAGCCCATCGTTTTTTGAAATTTTGAAATAAATAAAAAAATCGTTTTTCATCATTTTTGAACATGGGCTATAGCCCATACCATACGGCATACTATAGCACGCCGTTTTTCATCGTTTTTGAGGATTTGAAAAAAACAAAAAAACAAACAAACATGGGTTATAGCCCATCGTTTTTTGAAATTTTGAAAAAAAAACAAAACTCGTTTTTCATCATTTTTGAACATGGGCTATAGCCCATACCGTACGGCATACTATAGCACGCCGTTTTTCATCATTTTTGAGGATTTGAAAAAAATTGAAAAAAAAAAAAAAAACATGGGTTATAGCCCATCGTTTTTTGAAATTTTGAAAAAAAAAAGAAAAACGTTTTTCATCATTTTTGAACATGGGCTATAGCCCATACCATACGGCATACTATAGCACGCCGTTTTTCATCGTTTTTGAGGATTTGAAAGAAAAAAAAACAAAAAACAAACATGGGTTATAGCCCATCGTTTTTTGAAATTTTGAAAAAAAAAAAAAACTCGTTTTTCATCATTTTTGAACATGGGCTATAGCCCATACCGTACGGCATACTATAGCACGCCGTTTTTCATCATTTTTGAGGATTTGAAAAAAATGAAAAAAAAAACAAAACATGGGTTATAGCCCATCGTTTTTTGAAACTTTGAAAAAAAAATTAACCTTGTTTTTCTTCATTTTTGAACATGGGCTATAGCCCATACCGTATGGCATACTATAGCACGCCGTTTTTCATCATTTTTGAGGATTTGAAAAAAATGAAAAAAAAAAAAAAAACATGGGTTATAGCCCATCGTTTTTTGAAATTTTGAAAAAAAAAATAACCTTGTTTTTCATCATTTTTGAACATGGGCTATAGCCCATATCGTACGGCATACTATAGCACGCCGTTTTTCATAATTTTTGAGGATTTGAAAAAAACGAAAAAAAAAAAAACATGGGTTATAGCCCATCGTTTTTTGAAATTTTGAAAAAAATAATTAACCTTGTTTTTCTTCATTTTTGAACATGGGCTATAGCCCATACCGTATGGCATACTATAGCACGCCGTTTTTCATCATTTTTGAGGATTTGAAAAAAATGAAAAAAAAAAAAAAACATGGGTTATAGCCCATCGTTTTTTGAAACTTTGAAAAAATAAATTAACCTTGTTTTTCTTCATTTTTGAACATGGGCTATAGCCCATATCGTACGGCATACTATAGCACGCCGTTTTTCATCGTTTTTGAGGATTTGAAAAAAAACAAAAAAACAAAAAACATGGGTTATAGCCCATCGTTTTTTGAAATTTTGAAAACAAAAATAACCTTGTTTTTCATCATTTTTGAACATGGGCTATAGCCCATATCGTACGGCATACTATAGCACGCCGTTTTTCATAATTTTTGAGGATTTGAAAAAAACGAAAAAGAAAAAAAACAAAGGTTATAGCCCATCGTTTTTTGAAATTTTGAAAAAAAAAATTAACCTTGTTTTTCTTCATTTTTGAACATGGGCTATAGCCCATACCGTATGGCATACTATAGCACGCCGTTTTTCATCATTTTTGAGGATTTAAAAAAAAAAAAAAAAAAAAAAAAACATGGGTTATAGCCCATCGTTTTTTGAAACTTTGAAAAAAAAAATTAACCTTGTTTTTCTTCATTTTTGAACATGGGCTATAGCCCATACCGTATGGCATACTATAGCACGCCGTTTTTCATCATTTTTGAGGATTTGAAAAAAATTGAAAAAAAAAAAAAAAACATGGGTTATAGCCCATCGTTTTTTGAAATTTAGAAAAAAAAAAGAAAAACGTTTTTCATCATTTTTGAACATGGGCTATAGCCCATACCATACGGCATACTATAGCACGCCGTTTTTCATCGTTTTTGAGGATTTGAAAGAAAAAAAAAGAAAAAACAAACATGGGTTATAGCCCATCGTTTTTTGAAATTTTGAAAAAAAAAAAAAAACTCGTTTTTCATCATTTTTGAACATGGGCTATAGCCCATACCGTACGGCATACTATAGCACGCCGTTTTTCATCATTTTTGAGGATTTGAAAAAAATGAAAAAAAAAAAAAAACATGGGTTATAGCCCATCGTTTTTTGAAATTTTGAAAAAAAAAATAACCTTGTTTTTCATCATTTTTGAACATGGGCTATAGCCCATATCGTACGGCATACTATAGCACGCCGTTTTTCATAATTTTTGAGGATTTGAAAAAAACGAAAAAAAAAAAAACATGGGTTATAGCCCATCGTTTTTTGAAATTTTGAAAAAAAAAATTAACCTTGTTTTTCTTCATTTTTGAACATGGGCTATAGCCCATACCGTATGGCATACTATAGCACGCCGTTTTTCATCATTTTTGAGGATTTGAAAAAAAAAAAAAAAAAAAAAAAAACATGGGTTATAGCCACATCGTTTTTTGAAACTTTGAAAAAAAAAATTAACCTTGTTTTTCTTCATTTTTGAACATGGGCTATAGCCCATACCGTATGGCATACTATAGCACGCCGTTTTTCATCATTTTTGAGGATTTGAAAAAAATGAAAAAAAAAAAAAAACATGGGTTATAGCCCATCGTTTTTTGAAATTTTGAAATAAATAAAAAAATCGTTTTTCATCATTTTTGAACATGGGCTATAGCCCATACCATACGGCATACTATAGCACGCCGTTTTTCATCGTTTTTGAGGATTTGAAAAAAACAAAAAAACAAAAAAAAACATGGGTTATAGCCCATCGTTTTTTGAAACTTTGAAAAAAAAAATTAACCTTGTTTTTCATCATTTTTGAACATGGGCTATAGCCCATATCGTACGGCATACTATAGCACGCCGTTTTTCATAATTTTTGAGGATTTGAAAAAAACGAAAAAAAAAAAAACATGGGTTATAGCCCATCGTTTTTTGAAATTTTGAAAAAAAAAATTAACCTTGTTTTTCTTCATTTTTGAACATGGGCTATAGCCCATACCGTATGGCATACTATAGCACGCCGTTTTTCATCATTTTTGAGGATTTGAAAAAAAAAAAAAAAAAAAAAAAAACATGGGTTATAGCCCATCGTTTTTTGAAACTTTGAAAAAAAAAATTAACCTTGTTTTTCTTCATTTTTGAACATGGGCTATAGCCCATATCGTACGGCATACTATAGCACGCCGTTTTTCATAATTTTTGAGGATTTGAAAAAAACGAAAAAAAAAAAAACATGGGTTATAGCCCATCGTTTTTTGAAATTTTGAAAAAAAAATTTAACCTTGTTTTTCTTCATTTTTGAACATGGGCTATAGCCCATACCGTATGGCATACTATAGCACGCCGTTTTTCATCATTTTTGAGGATTTGAAAAAAATGAAAAAAAAAAAAAAACATGGGTTATAGCCCATCGTTTTTTGAAATTTTGGAAAAAAAAAATAACCTTGTTTTTCATCATTTTTGAACATGGGCTATAGCCCATATCGTACGGCATACTATAGCACGCCGTTTTTCATAATTTTTGAGGATTTGAAAAAAACGAAAAAAAAAAAAACATGGGTTATAGCCCATCGTTTTTTGAAATTTTGAAAAAAAAAATTAACCTTGTTTTTCTTCATTTTTGAACATGGGCTATAGCCCATATCGTACGGCATACTATAGCACGCCGTTTTTCATAATTTTTGAGGATTTGAAAAAAACGAAAAAAAAAAAACATGGGTTATAGCCCATCGTTTTTTGAAATTTTGAAAAAAAAAATTAACCTTGTTTTTCTTCATTTTTGAACATGGGCTATAGCCCATACCGTATGGCATACTATAGCACGCCGTTTTTCATCATTTTTGAGGATTTGAAAAAAATGAAAAAAAAAAAAAAACATGGGTTATAGCCCATCGTTTTTTGAAATTTTGAAAAAAAAAATTAACCTTGTTTTTCTTCATTTTTGAACATGGGCTATAGCCCATACCGTATGGCATACTATAGCACGCCGTTTTTCATCATTTTTGAGGATTTGAAAAAAAAAAAAAAAAAAAAAAAAACATGGGTTATAGCCCATCGTTTTTTGAAACTTTGAAAAAAAAAATTAACCTTGTTTTTCTTCATTTTTGAACATGGGCTATAGCCCATATCGTACGGCATACTATAGCACGCCGTTTTTCATAATTTTTGAGGATTTGAAAAAAACGAAAAAAAAAAAAACATGGGTTATAGCCCATCGTTTTTTGAAATTTTGAAAAAAAAATTTAACCTTGTTTTTCTTCATTTTTGAACATGGGCTATAGCCCATACCGTATGGCATACTATAGCACGCCGTTTTTCATCATTTTTGAGGATTTGAAAAAAATGAAAAAAAAAAAAAAACATGGGTTATAGCCCATCGTTTTTTGAAATTTTGGAAAAAAAAAATAACCTTGTTTTTCATCATTTTTGAACATGGGCTATAGCCCATATCGTACGGCATACTATAGCACGCCGTTTTTCATAATTTTTGAGGATTTGAAAAAAACGAAAAAAAAAAAAACATGGGTTATAGCCCATCGTTTTTTGAAATTTTGAAAAAAAAAATTAACCTTGTTTTTCTTCATTTTTGAACATGGGCTATAGCCCATATCGTACGGCATACTATAGCACGCCGTTTTTCATAATTTTTGAGGATTTGAAAAAAACGAAAAAAAAAAAAACATGGGTTATAGCCCATCGTTTTTTGAAATTTTGAAAAAAAAAATTAACCTTGTTTTTCTTCATTTTTGAACATGGGCTATAGCCCATACCGTATGGCATACTATAGCACGCCGTTTTTCATCATTTTTGAGGATTTGAAAAAAATGAAAAAAAAAAAAAAACATGGGTTATAGCCCATCGTTTTTTGAAATTTTGGAAAAAAAAAATAACCTTGTTTTTCATCATTTTTGAACATGGGCTATAGCCCATATCGTACGGCATACTATAGCACGCCGTTTTTCATAATTTTTGAGGATTTGAAAAAAACGAAAAAAAACATGGGTTATAGCCCATCGTTTTTTGAAACTTTGAAAAAAAAAATTAACCTTGTTTTTCTTCATTTTTGAACATGGGCTATAGCCCATACCGTATGGCATACTATAGCACGCCGTTTTTCATCATTTTTGAGGATTTGAAAAAAATTGAAAAAAAAAAAAAAAACATGGGTTATAGCCCATCGTTTTTTGAAATTTAGAAAAAAAAAAGAAAAACGTTTTTCATCATTTTTGAACATGGGCTATAGCCCATACCATACGGCATACTATAGCACGCCGTTTTTCATCGTTTTTGAGGATTTGAAAGAAAAAAAAAGAAAAAACAAACATGGGTTATAGCCCATCGTTTTTTGAAATTTTGAAAAAAAAAAAAAAACTCGTTTTTCATCATTTTTGAACATGGGCTATAGCCCATACCGTACGGCATACTATAGCACGCCGTTTTTCATCATTTTTGAGGATTTGAAAAAAATGAAAAAAAAAAAAAAACATGGGTTATAGCCCATCGTTTTTTGAAATTTTGAAAAAAAAAATAACCTTGTTTTTCATCATTTTTGAACATGGGCTATAGCCCATATCGTACGGCATACTATAGCACGCCGTTTTTCATAATTTTTGAGGATTTGAAAAAAACGAAAAAAAAAAAAACATGGGTTATAGCCCATCGTTTTTTGAAATTTTGAAAAAAAAAATTAACCTTGTTTTTCTTCATTTTTGAACATGGGCTATAGCCCATACCGTATGGCATACTATAGCACGCCGTTTTTCATCATTTTTGAGGATTTGAAAAAAAAAAAAAAAAAAAAAAAAACATGGGTTATAGCCCATCGTTTTTTGAAACTTTGAAAAAAAAAATTAACCTTGTTTTTCTTCATTTTTGAACATGGGCTATAGCCCATACCGTATGGCATACTATAGCACGCCGTTTTTCATCATTTTTGAGGATTTGAAAAAAATGAAAAAAAAAAAAAAACATGGGTTATAGCCCATCGTTTTTTGAAATTTTGAAATAAATAAAAAAATCGTTTTTCATCATTTTTGAACATGGGCTATAGCCCATACCATACGGCATACTATAGCACGCCGTTTTTCATCGTTTTTGAGGATTTGAAAAAAACAAAAAAACAAAAAAAAACATGGGTTATAGCCCATCGTTTTTTGAAACTTTGAAAAAAAAAATTAACCTTGTTTTTCATCATTTTTGAACATGGGCTATAGCCCATATCGTACGGCATACTATAGCACGCCGTTTTTCATAATTTTTGAGGATTTGAAAAAAACGAAAAAAAAAAAAACATGGGTTATAGCCCATCGTTTTTTGAAATTTTGAAAAAAAAAATTAACCTTGTTTTTCTTCATTTTTGAACATGGGCTATAGCCCATACCGTATGGCATACTATAGCACGCCGTTTTTCATCATTTTTGAGGATTTGAAAAAAAAAAAAAAAAAAAAAAAAACATGGGTTATAGCCCATCGTTTTTTGAAACTTTGAAAAAAAAAATTAACCTTGTTTTTCTTCATTTTTGAACATGGGCTATAGCCCATATCGTACGGCATACTATAGCACGCCGTTTTTCATAATTTTTGAGGATTTGAAAAAAACGAAAAAAAAAAAAACATGGGTTATAGCCCATCGTTTTTTGAAATTTTGAAAAAAAAAATTAACCTTGTTTTTCTTCATTTTTGAACATGGGCTATAGCCCATACCGTATGGCATACTATAGCACGCCGTTTTTCATCATTTTTGAGGATTTGAAAAAAATGAAAAAAAAAAAAAAACATGGGTTATAGCCCATCGTTTTTTGAAATTTTGGAAAAAAAAAATAACCTTGTTTTTCATCATTTTTGAACATGGGCTATAGCCCATATCGTACGGCATACTATAGCACGCCGTTTTTCATAATTTTTGAGGATTTGAAAAAAACGAAAAAAAAAAAAACATGGGTTATAGCCCATCGTTTTTTGAAATTTTGAAAAAAAGAATTAACCTTGTTTTTCTTCATTTTTGAACATGGGCTATAGCCCATATCGTACGGCATACTATAGCACGCCGTTTTTCATAATTTTTGAGGATTTGAAAAAAACGAAAAAAAAAAAACATGGGTTATAGCCCATCGTTTTTTGAAATTTTGAAAAAAAAAATTAACCTTGTTTTTCTTCATTTTTGAACATGGGCTATAGCCCATACCGTATGGCATACTATAGCACGCCGTTTTTCATCATTTTTGAGGATTTGAAAAAAATGAAAAAAAAAAAAAAACATGGGTTATAGCCCATCGTTTTTTGAAATTTTGGAAAAAAAAAATAACCTTGTTTTTCATCATTTTTGAACATGGGCTATAGCCCATATCGTACGGCATACTATAGCACGCCGTTTTTCATAATTTTTGAGGATTTGAAAAAAACGAAAAAAAAAAAAACATGGGTTATAGCCCATCGTTTTTTGAAATTTTGAAAAAAAAAATTAACCTTGTTTTTCTTCATTTTTGAACATGGGCTATAGCCCATACCGTATGGCATACTATAGCACGCCGTTTTTCATCATTTTTGAGGATTTGAAAAAAATGAAAAAAAAAAAAAAACATGGGTTATAGCCCATCGTTTTTTGAAATTTTGAAAAAAAAATTAACCTTGTTTTTCTTCATTTTTGAACATGGGCTATAGCCCATACCGTATGGCATACTATAGCACGCCGTTTTTCATCATTTTTGAGGATTTGAAAAAAATGAAAAAAAAAAAAAAACATGGGTTATAGCCCATCGTTTTTTGAAACTTTGAAAAAAAAAATTAACCTTGTTTTTCTTCATTTTTGAACATGGGCTATAGCCCATACAGTATGGCATACTATAGCATGCCGTTTTTCATCATTTTTGAGGATTTGAAAAAAATTGAAAAAAAAAAAAAAAACATGGGTTATAGCCCATCGTTTTTTGAAATTTTGAAAAAAAAAAGAAAAACGTTTTTCATCATTTTTGAACATGGGCTATAGCCCATACCATACGGCATACTATAGCACGCCGTTTTTCATCGTTTTTGAGGATTTGAAAGAAAAAAAAACAAAAAACAAACATGGGTTATAGCCCATCGTTTTTTGAAATTTTGAAAAAAAAAGAAAACTCGTTTTTCATCATTTTTGAACATGGGCTATAGCCCATACCGTACGGCATACTATAGCACGCCGTTTTTCATCATTTTTGAGGATTTGAAAAAAATGAAAAAAAAAAAAAAACATGGGTTATAGCCCATCGTTTTTTGAAATTTTGAAAAAAAAAAGAAAAACGTTTTTCATCATTTTTGAACATGGGCTATAGCCCATACCATACGGCATACTATAGCACGCCGTTTTTCATCGTTTTTGAGGATTTGAAAGAAAAAAAAACAAAAAAAAAACATGGGTTATAGCCCATCGTTTTTTGAAATTTTGAAAAAAAAAAAAAACTCGTTTTTCATCATTTTTGAACATGGGCTATAGCCCATACCGTACGGCATACTATAGCACGCCGTTTTTCATCATTTTTGAGGATTTGAAAAAAATGAAAAAAAAAAAAAAACATGGGTTATAGCCCATCGTTTTTTGAAACTTTGAAAAAAAATTTAACCTTGTTTTTCTTCATTTTTGAACATGGGCTATAGCCCATACCGTATGGCATACTATAGCACGCCGTTTTTCATCATTTTTGAGGATTTGAAAAAAATGAAAAAAAAAAAAAAACATGGGTTATAGCCCATCGTTTTTTGAAATTTTGAAAAAAAAAATAACCTTGTTTTTCATCATTTTTGAACATGGGCTATAGCCCATATCGTACGGCATACTATAGCACGCCGTTTTTCATAATTTTTGAGGATTTGAAAAAAACGAAAACGAAAAAAAACATGGGTTATAGCCCATCGTTTTTTGAAATTTTGAAAAAAAAATTAACCTTGTTTTTCTTCATTTTTGAACATGGGCTATAGCCCATACCGTATGGCATACTATAGCACGCCGTTTTTCATCATTTTTGAGGATTTGAAAAAAAAAAAAAAAAAAAAAAAACATGGGTTATAGCCCATCGTTTTTTGAAACTTTGAAAAAATAAATTAACCTTGTTTTTCTTCATTTTTGAACATGGGCTATAGCCCATACCGTATGGCATACTATAGCACACCGTTTTTCATCATTTTTGAGGATTTGAAAAAAATGAAAAAAAAAAAAAAAACATCGTTTTTTGAAATTTTGAAAAAAAAAAAAAATCGTTTTTCATCATTTTTGAACATGGGCTATAGCCCATACCATACGGCATACTATAGCACGCCGTTTTTCATCGTTTTTGAGGATTTGAAAAAAACAAAACAAAAAACAAACATGGGTTATAGCCCATCGTTTTTTGAAATTTTGAAAAAAAAAAAAAACTCGTTTTTCATCATTTTTGAACATGGGCTATAGCCCATACCGTACGGCATACTATAGCACGCCGTTTTTCATCATTTTTGAGGATTTGAAAAAAATGAAAAAAAAAAAAAAAACATGGGTTATAGCCCATCGTTTTTTGAAATTTTGAAAAAAAAAAAAATCGTTTTTCATCATTTTTGAACATGGGCTATAGCCCATACCATACGGCATACTATAGCACGCCGTTTTTCATCGTTTTTGAGGATTTGAAAAAAACAAAACAAAAAACAAACATGGGTTATAGCCCATCGTTTTTTGAAATTTTGAAAACAAAAATAACCTTGTTTTTCATCATTTTTGAACATGGGCTATAGCCCATATCGTACGGCATACTATAGCACGCCGTTTTTCATAATTTTTGAGGATTTGAAAAAAACGAAAAAAAAAACAAACATGGGTTATAGCCCATCGTTTTTTGAAATTTTGAAAAAAAACTTAACCTTGTTTTTCTTCATTTTTGAACATGGGCTATAGCCCATACCGTATGGCATACTATAGCACGCCGTTTTTCATCATTTTTGAGGATTTGAAAAAAATGAAAAAAAAAAAAAAACATGGGTTATAGCCCATCGTTTTTTGAAATTTTGAAAAAAAAAATTAACCTTGTTTTTCTTCATTTTTGAACATGGGCTATAGCCCATACCGTATGGCATACTATAGCATGCCGTTTTTCATCATTTTTGAGGATTTGAAAAAAATTAAAAAAAAAAAAAAAAACATGGGTTATAGCCCATCGTTTTTTGAAATTAAAAAAAAAAAAAAAAAAACGTTTTTCATCATTTTTGAACATGGGCTATAGCCCATACCATACGGCATACTATAGCACGCCGTTTTTCATCGTTTTTGAGGATTTGAAAAAAACAAAACAAAAAACAAACATGGGTTATAGCCCATCGTTTTTTGAAATTTTGAAAACAAAAATAACCTTGTTTTTCATCATTTTTGAACATGGGCTATAGCCCATATCGTACGGCATACTATAGCACGCCGTTTTTCATAATTTTTGAGGATTTGAAAAAAACGAAAAAAAAAAAAAACATGGGTTATAGCCCATCGTTTTTTGAAATTTTGAAAAAAAACTTAACCTTGTTTTTCTTCATTTTTGAACATGGGCTATAGCCCATACCGTATGGCATACTATAGCACGCCGTTTTTCATCATTTTTGAGGATTTGAAAAAAATGAAAAAAAAAAAAAAACCATGGGTTATAGCCCATCGTTTTTTGAAACTTTGAAAAAAAAATTAACCTTGTTTTTCTTCATTTTTGAACATGGGCTATAGCCCATACCGTATGGCATACTATAGCATGCCGTTTTTCATCATTTTTGAGGATTTGAAAAAAATTAAAAAAAAAAAAAAAACATGGGTTATAGCCCATCGTTTTTTGAAATTTTGAAAAAAAAAAAAAAATCGTTTTTCATCATTTTTGAACATGGGCTATAGCCCATACCATACGGCATACTATAGCACGCCGTTTTTCATCGTTTTTGAGGATTTGAAAAAAAAAAAAAAAAACAAACATGGGTTATAGCCCATCGTTTTTTGAAATTTTGAAAAAAAAAAAAAACTTGTTTTTCATCATTTTTGAACATGGGCTATAGCCCATACCGTACGGCATACTATAGCACGCCGTTTTTCATCATTTTTGAGGATTTGAAAAAAATGAAAAAAAAAAAAAAACATGGGTTATAGCCCATCGTTTTTTGAAACTTTGAAAAAAAAATTAACCTTGTTTTTCTTCATTTTTGAACATGGGCTATAGCCCATATCGTACGGCATACTATAGCACGCCGTTTTTCATAATTTTTGAGGATTTGAAAAAAACGAAAAAAAACAAAACATGGGTTATAGCCCATCGTTTTTTGAAATTTTGAAAAAAAAAATTAACCTTGTTTTTCTTCATTTTTGAACATGGGCTATAGCCCATACCGTATGGCATACTATAGCACGCCGTTTTTCATCATTTTTGAGGATTTGAAAAAAATGAAAAAAAAAAAAAAACATGGGTTATAGCCCATCGTTTTTTGAAACTTTGAAAAAATAAATTAACCTTGTTTTTCTTCATTTTTGAACATGGGCTATAGCCCATACCGTATGGCATACTATAGCACGCCGTTTTTCATCATTTTTGAGGATTTGAAAAAAATGAAAAAAAAAAAAAAACATGGGTTATAGCCCATCGTTTTTTGAAATTTTGAAAAAAAAAAAAAAAATCGTTTTTCATCATTTTTGAACATGGGCTATAGCCCATACCATACGGCATACTATAGCACGCCGTTTTTCATCGTTTTTGAGGATTTGAAAAAAAACAAAAAAAAAACAAACATGGGTTATAGCCCATCGTTTTTTGAAACTTTGAAAAAAAAATTAACCTTGTTTTTCATCATTTTTGAACATGGGCTATAGCCCATATCGTACGGCATACTATAGCACGCCGTTTTTCATAATTTTTGAGGATTTGAAAAAAACGAAAAAAAAAAAAAACATGGGTTATAGCCCATCGTTTTTTGAAATTTTGAAAAAAAACTTAACCTTGTTTTTCTTCATTTTTGAACATGGGCTATAGCCCATACCGTATGGCATACTATAGCACGCCGTTTTTCATCATTTTTGAGGATTTGAAAAAAATGAAAAAAAAAAAAAAACCATGGGTTATAGCCCATCGTTTTTTGAAACTTTGAAAAAAAAATTAACCTTGTTTTTCTTCATTTTTGAACATGGGCTATAGCCCATACCGTATGGCATACTATAGCATGCCGTTTTTCATCATTTTTGAGGATTTGAAAAAAATTAAAAAAAAAAAAAAAACATGGGTTATAGCCCATCGTTTTTTGAAATTTTGAAAAAAAAAAAAAAATCGTTTTTCATCATTTTTGAACATGGGCTATAGCCCATACCATACGGCATACTATAGCACGCCGTTTTTCATCGTTTTTGAGGATTTGAAAAAAAACAAAAAAAAAACAAACATGGGTTATAGCCCATCGTTTTTTGAAATTTTGAAAAAAAAAAAAAACTTGTTTTTCATCATTTTTGAACATGGGCTATAGCCCATACCGTACGGCATACTATAGCACGCCGTTTTTCATCATTTTTGAGGATTTGAAAAAAATGAAAAAAAAAAAAAAACATGGGTTATAGCCCATCGTTTTTTGAAACTTTGAAAAAAAAATTAACCTTGTTTTTCTTCATTTTTGAACATGGGCTATAGCCCATATCGTACGGCATACTATAGCACGCCGTTTTTCATAATTTTTGAGGATTTGAAAAAAACGAAAAAAAACAAAACATGGGTTATAGCCCATCGTTTTTTGAAATTTTGAAAAAAAAAATTAACCTTGTTTTTCTTCATTTTTGAACATGGGCTATAGCCCATACCGTATGGCATACTATAGCACGCCGTTTTTCATCATTTTTGAGGATTTGAAAAAAATGAAAAAAAAAAAAAAACATGGGTTATAGCCCATCGTTTTTTGAAACTTTGAAAAAATAAATTAACCTTGTTTTTCTTCATTTTTGAACATGGGCTATAGCCCATACCGTATGGCATACTATAGCACGCCGTTTTTCATCATTTTTGAGGATTTGAAAAAAATGAAAAAAAAAAAAAAACATGGGTTATAGCCCATCGTTTTTTGAAATTTTGAAAAAAAAAAAAAAAATCGTTTTTCATCATTTTTGAACATGGGCTATAGCCCATACCATACGGCATACTATAGCACGCCGTTTTTCATCGTTTTTGAGGATTTGAAAAAAAACAAAAAAAAAACAAACATGGGTTATAGCCCATCGTTTTTTGAAACTTTGAAAAAAAAATTAACCTTGTTTTTCTTCATTTTTGAACATGGGCTATAGCCCATATCGTACGGCATACTATAGCACGCCGTTTTTCATAATTTTTGAGGATTTGAAAAAAACGAAAAAAAAAAAAACATGGGTTATAGCCCATCGTTTTTTGAAATTTTGAAAAAAAAAATTAACCTTGTTTTTCTTCATTTTTGAACATGGGCTATAGCCCATACCGTATGGCATACTATAGCACGCCGTTTTTCATCATTTTTGAGGATTTGAAAAAAATGAAAAAAAAAAAAAAACATGGGTTATAGCCCATCGTTTTTTGAAACTTTGAAAAAATAAATTAACCTTGTTTTTCTTCATTTTTGAACATGGGCTATAGCCCATACCGTACGGCATACTATAGCACGCCGTTTTTCATCATTTTTGAGGATTTGAAAAAAATGAAAAAAAAAAAAAAACATGGGTTATAGCCCATCGTTTTTTGAAACTTTGAAAAAAAAATTAACCTTGTTTTTCTTCATTTTTGAACATGGGCTATAGCCCATACCGTATGGCATACTATAGCACGCCGTTTTTCATCATTTTTGAGGATTTGAAAAAAATGAAAAAAAAAAAAAAAACATGGGTTATAGCCCATCGTTTTTTGAAATTTTGAAAAAAAGAATAACCTTGTTTTTCATCATTTTTGAACATGGGCTATAGCCCATATCGTACGGCATACTATAGCACGCCGTTTTTCATAATTTTTGAGGATTTGAAAAAAACGAAAAAAAAAAAAACATTGGTTATAGCCCATCGTTTTTTGAAATTTTGAAAAAAAAATTAACCTTGTTTTTCTTCATTTTTGAACATGGGCTATAGCCCATACCGTATGGCATACTATAGCACGCCGTTTTTCATCATTTTTGAGGATTTGAAAAAAATGAAAAAAAAAAAAAAACATGGGTTATAGCCCATCGTTTTTTGAAACTTTGAAAAAAAAAATTAACCTTGTTTTTCTTCATTTTTGAACATGGGCTATAGCCCATACAGTATGGCATACTATAGCATGCCGTTTTTCATCATTTTTGAGGATTTGAAAAAAATTGAAAAAAAAAAAAAAAACATGGGTTATAGCCCATCGTTTTTTGAAATTTTGAAAAAAAAAAGAAAAACGTTTTTCATCATTTTTGAACATGGGCTATAGCCCATACCATACGGCATACTATAGCACGCCGTTTTTCATCGTTTTTGAGGATTTGAAAGAAAAAAAAACAAAAAACAAACATGGGTTATAGCCCATCGTTTTTTGAAATTTTGAAAAAAAAAAAAAACTTGTTTTTCATCATTTTTGAACATGGGCTATAGCCCATACCGTACGGCATACTATAGCACGCCGTTTTTCATCATTTTTGAGGATTTGAAAAAAATGAAAAAAAAAAAAAAACATGGGTTATAGCCCATCGTTTTTTGAAATTTTGAAAAAAAAAAGAAAAACGTTTTTCATCATTTTTGAACATGGGCTATAGCCCATACCATACGGCATACTATAGCACGCCGTTTTTCATCGTTTTTGAGGATTTGAAAGAAAAAAAAACAAAAAACAAACATGGGTTATAGCCCATCGTTTTTTGAAATTTTGAAAAAAAAAAAAAACTCGCTTTTCATCATTTTTGAACATGGGCTATAGCCCATACCGTACGGCATACTATAGCACGCCGTTTTTCATCATTTTTGAGGATTTGAAAAAAATGAAAAAAAAAAAAAAACATGGGTTATAGCCCATCGTTTTTTGAAACTTTGAAAAAAAAATTAACCTTGTTTTTCTTCATTTTTGAACATGGGCTATAGCCCATACCGTATGGCATACTATAGCACGCCGTTTTTCATCATTTTTGAGGATTTGAAAAAAATGAAAAAAAAAAAAAAACATGGGTTATAGCCCATCGTTTTTTGAAATTTTGAAAAAAAAAATAACCTTGTTTTTCATCATTTTTGAACATGGGCTATAGCCCATATCGTACGGCATACTATAGCACGCCGTTTTTCATAATTTTTGAGGATTTGAAAAAAACGAAAAAAAAAAAAACATGGGTTATAGCCCATCGTTTTTTGAAATTTTGAAAAAAAAAATTAACCTTGTTTTTCTTCATTTTTGAACATGGGCTATAGCCCATACCGTATGGCATACTATAGCACGCCGTTTTTCATCATTTTTGAGGATTTGAAAAAAATGAAAAAAAAAAAAAAACATGGGTTATAGCCCATCGTTTTTTGAAACTTTGAAAAAAAAAATTAACCTTGTTTTTCTTCATTTTTGAACATGGGCTATAGCCCATACCGTATGGCATACTATAGCATGCCGTTTTTCATCATTTTTGAGGATTTGAAAAAATTAAAAAAAAAAAAAAAAAACATGGGTTATAGCCCATCGTTTTTTGAAATTTTGAAAAAAAAAAGAAAAACGTTTTTCATCATTTTTGAACATGGGCTATAGCCCATACCATACGGCATACTATAGCACGCCGTTTTTCATCGTTTTTGAGGATTTGAAAGAAAAAAAAACAAAAAACAAACATGGGTTATAGCCCATCGTTTTTTGAAATTTTGAAAAAAAAAAAAAACTCGTTTTTCATCATTTTTGAACATGGGCTATAGCCCATACCGTACGGCATACTATAGCACGCCGTTTTTCATCATTTTTGAGGATTTGAAAAAAATGAAAAAAAAAAAAAAACATGGGTTATAGCCCATCGTTTTTTGAAACTTTGAAAAAAAAATTAACCTTGTTTTTCTTCATTTTTGAACATGGGCTATAGCCCATACCGTATGGCATACTATAGCACGCCGTTTTTCATCATTTTTGAGGATTTGAAAAAAATGAAAAAAAAAAAAAAACATGGGTTATAGCCCATCGTTTTTTGAAATTTTGAAAAAAAAAATAACCTTGTTTTTCATCATTTTTGAACATGGGCTATAGCCCATATCGTACGGCATACTATAGCACGCCGTTTTTCATCATTTTTGAGGATTTGAAAAAAATGAAAAAAAAAAAAAAACATGGGTTATAGCCCATCGTTTTTTGAAATTTTGAAAAAAAAAAGAAAAACGTTTTTCATCATTTTTGAACATGGGCTATAGCCCATACCATACGGCATACTATAGCACGCCGTTTTTCATCGTTTTTGAGGATTTGAAAGAAAAAAAAAGAAAAAACAAACATGGGTTATAGCCCATCGTTTTTTGAAATTTTGAAAAAAAAAAAAAACTCGTTTTTCATCATTTTTGAACATGGGCTATAGCCCATACCGTACGGCATACTATAGCACGCCGTTTTTCATCATTTTTGAGGATTTGAAAAAAATGAAAAAAAAAAAAAAACATGGGTTATAGCCCATCGTTTTTTGAAACTTTGAAAAAAAAATTAACCTTGTTTTTCTTCATTTTTGAACATGGGCTATAGCCCATACCGTATGGCATACTATAGCACGCCGTTTTTCATCATTTTTGAGGATTTGAAAAAAATGAAAAAAAAAAAAAAACATGGGTTATAGCCCATCGTTTTTTGAAACTTTGAAAAAAAAAATTAACCTTGTTTTTCTTCATTTTTGAACATGGGCTATAGCCCATACCGTATGGCATACTATAGCATGCCGTTTTTCATCATTTTTGAGGATTTGAAAAAAAATTAAAAAAAAAACAAAAAACATGGGTTATAGCCCATCGTTTTTTGAAATTTTGAAAAAAAAAAAAAATCGTTTTTCATCATTTTTGAACATGGGCTATAGCCCATACCATACGGCATACTATAGCACGCCGTTTTTCATCGTTTTTGAGGATTTGAAAAAAACAAAACAAAAAACAAACATGGGTTATAGCCCATCGTTTTTTGAAATTTTGAAAAAAAAAAAAAACTCGTTTTTCATCATTTTTGAACATGGGCTATAGCCCATACCGTACGGCATACTATAGCACGCCGTTTTTCATCATTTTTGAGGATTTGAAAAAAATGAAAAAAAAAAAAAAAACATGGGTTATAGCCCATCGTTTTTTGAAATTTTGAAAAAAAAAAAAAATCGTTTTTCATCATTTTTGAACATGGGCTATAGCCCATACCATACGGCATACTATAGCACGCCGTTTTTCATCGTTTTTGAGGATTTGAAAAAAACAAAACAAAAAACAAACATGGGTTATAGCCCATCGTTTTTTGAAATTTTGAAAACAAAAATAACCTTGTTTTTCATCATTTTTGAACATGGGCTATAGCCCATACCGTATGGCATACTATAGCACGCCGTTTTTCATCATTTTTGAGGATTTGAAAAAAATGAAAAAAAAAAAAAAACATGGGTTATAGCCCATCGTTTTTTGAAATTTTGAAAAAAAAAATAACCTTGTTTTTCATCATTTTTGAACATGGGCTATAGCCCATATCGTACGGCATACTATAGCACGCCGTTTTTCATAATTTTTGAGGATTTGAAAAAAACGAAAAAAAAAAAAACATGGGTTATAGCCCATCGTTTTTTGAAATTTTGAAAAAAAAATTAACCTTGTTTTTCTTCATTTTTGAACATGGGCTATAGCCCATACCGTATGGCATACTATAGCACGCCGTTTTTCATCATTTTTGAGGATTTGAAAAAAATGAAAAAAAAAAAAAAACATGGGTTATAGCCCATCGTTTTTTGAAACTTTGAAAAAAAAAATTAACCTTGTTTTTCTTCATTTTTGAACATGGGCTATAGCCCATACAGTATGGCATACTATAGCATGCCGTTTTTCATCATTTTTGAGGATTTGAAAAAAATTGAAAAAAAAAAAAAAAACATGGGTTATAGCCCATCGTTTTTTGAAATTTTGAAAAAAAAAAGAAAAACGTTTTTCATCATTTTTGAACATGGGCTATAGCCCATACCATACGGCATACTATAGCACGCCGTTTTTCATCGTTTTTGAGGATTTGAAAGAAAAAAAAACAAAAAACAAACATGGGTTATAGCCCATCGTTTTTTGAAATTTTGAAAAAAAAAAAAAACTCGTTTTTCATCATTTTTGAACATGGGCTATAGCCCATACCGTACGGCATACTATAGCACGCCGTTTTTCATCATTTTTGAGGATTTGAAAAAAATGAAAAAAAAAAAAAAACATGGGTTATAGCCCATCGTTTTTTGAAATTTTGAAAAAAAAAAGAAAAACGTTTTTCATCATTTTTGAACATGGGCTATAGCCCATACCATACGGCATACTATAGCACGCCGTTTTTCATCGTTTTTGAGGATTTGAAAGAAAAAAAAACAAAAAACAAACATGGGTTATAGCCCATCGTTTTTTGAAATTTTGAAAAAAGAAAAAAACTCGTTTTTCATCATTTTTGAACATGGGCTATAGCCCATACCGTACGGCATACTATAGCACGCCGTTTTTCATCATTTTTGAGGATTTGAAAAAAATTAAAAAAAAAAAAAAACATGGGTTATAGCCCATCGTTTTTTGAAATTTTGAAAAAAAAAATCCTCCGCAACACTCCGCAATTCCTCCGCATCCTCCGCAACACTCCGCAATTCCTCCGCAACACTGCTTTGAATGCCAGCATCAGAGTTTTGTATTCTGTGACTACCGGCCGTTAGCAAATTGCGGAGTGTTGCGGAGGAATTGCAATTAACCTCGTTTTTCATCATTTTTGAACATGGGCTATATAGCCCATACCGTATGGCATACTATAGCACGCCGTTTTTCATCCTTTTTGAGGATTTGAAAAAAATGAAGAAAAAAAAACAAAACATGGGTTATAGCCCATCGTTTTTAGATTTTTTTTATTGTATAGCAGTGGCTCACAGCCTCAGCCTGATGACCTCAAAAGTCTCATATCTCCCCTGAGCCATAGGCAGTTGCTTTGGCTTAGTGGTTAAGATGTTGTCCTTCAGTGCAGGTGACCTGTGTTCGATTCCTGGGTGTTACACTCTGAAGAACGTGATTCTATGTTCAACTCTTGATTCTTTCAACTTTACTATCTGAAGGCTAACATACAAAAGATCGCTTCAACAGTACAAAGAGGCAGATGTTACTGAGTGATGGTGTAGTAGGGGTTATTCCGCACAGAGAGTTCATTTTCAAATCCCACTCTTCCTAAAGTTTAATGCTAGTTATTGAGCTTAATTTACTGCTATTCTAGCAGTGGCTCACAGCCTCAGCCTCAGCCTCAGCCTGATTACCTCAAAACTCTAATTGTCGTAGTGGTTAAGATGTTGGCTTTCCACGTGGGAGACCAGGGTTCGATTCCCGGCTGTTACACTATCATATAAAAGAAGACCTCAACAGCGCTAAGAAACATCTGATTAATATGATTCTGTGTTATTTAAACTTTACTAACTGAAGGCTAACGAACAAAAGATCACTTCAAAATGACCAGGAGACTTTGCCTGAGAGTGTCTGACTGATGGTGCAATGGTCTAATCATCAGGCTTTCAGTACAGACATTCCATGTTCAAGTCCTGTTCCTCCTACAGCTCAATGCTGCAGTAATTTGAACTTTTCAAGGCTTGAATGAAAAAGAAAAACTCAAAAGCACCAGGAGACATCTGCTGAATGCCCAAAGGTGCCTTGGCGTAATGGTGTGGAGCGCTTGACCCGTTGCCTCTGCTACAGGCAGTTGGCAGGTTCAAGTCCCATGTCATGACATCAAGGTGCTGGAGGACCATCGGGAGAGGGTGCTCTCTCCCCCTGTTTCCTGAGATGTAACGTTTGGGGCTTATGTCTGAAAGAACCCTGTCCAGCTAACCTTTTACCATGAAAATGTCCAATTTAACATACTCTTACCACCTCTCAGTTTGCCCTTTTCCAACTGGCCTGGAAGCCAGACATAAAAGAGGGACTTTCCAACCAAGTTTTGGCCCAGTATGCAAATACACAGACTATTCTTTCTGTCAGATGATGGGCCAAATTGCTATTTTATTTTTAAATGTTTGACCTAATTCTTATCTGTAAAATTTTAGGTGGACAGGGTTCTTTCAAACATAACCCCCAACTGCTACTTTTCAGGAAACAGGGGGAGAGAGCACCGTCTCCCGATGGTCCTCACTAGTACCTTGCATGGGACTTGAACCTGCAGGCAGGTGGTAGCAGAGGCTACCGATCAAGCACACCACACCATTGAGCTAAGGCACCTTGGGGCAATCAGCAGATGTCTCCTGGTGCTTATGAGTTTTTATTTTTTATTCTAGCCTTGAAAAGTTCAAATTACTGCAGCATTGGTTGAGTATTAGTTTTGAACCAGTAACCTTTGGATTATGAACCTCAGATTTATCTTTTGAGCCACATCGGCATGTAAGGTACAATCGGGAACTTATATTTAACCAGCCGTTTAGAATTTAGATGGACAGTGAAAATGTTCTTCAGGAGAATTGAACCCGGAATGTTCTGCTTATAAACCCCAGGTTTATCTACGGTGCCACACTGGCATGTGAGGTACAATCGGGAACTTATATTTAACCATCCGTTTAGAATTTAGATGGACAGTTCTGTTTATAAACGTCTAAAACAAGTCTAAAAATAGACGTGTTTTAGACGTCTGTTTTGAGGATATGAAAAAAAAAAAAAAAAAAACATGGGTTATAGCCCATCGTTTTTTGAAACTTTGAAAAAAGAAAAAAAAACTCGTTTTTCATCATTTTTGAACATGGGCTATAGCCCATACGGTACGGCATACTATAGCGCGCCGTTTTTCATCATTTTTGAGGATTTGAAAAAAATGAAAAAAAATGAAAAAAACATGGGTTATAGCCCATCGTTTTTTGAAACTTTGAAAAAAAAATTAACCTTGTTTTTCATCATTTTTGAACATGGGCTATAGCCCATATCGTACGGCATACTATAGCACGCCGTTTTTCATCGTTTTTGAGGATTTGAAAAAAAACAAAAAAACAAAAAACATGGGTTATAGCCCATCGTTTTTTGAAATTTTGAAAAAAAAAAAAAACTCGTTTTTCATCATTTTTGAACATGGGCTATAGCCCATACCATACGGCATACTATAGCACGCCGTTTTTCATCGTTTTTGAGGATTTGAAAAAAAACAAAAAAAAAACAAACATGGGTTATAGCCCATCGTTTTTTGAAATTTTGAAAAAAAAATTAACCTTGTTTTTCTTCATTTTTGAACATGGGCTATAGCCCATACCGTATGGCATACTATAGCACGCCGTTTTTCATCATTTTTGAGGATTTGAAAAAAATGAAAAAAAAAAAAAAACATGGGTTATAGCCCATCGTTTTTTGAAACTTTGAAAAAAAAAATTAACCTTGTTTTTCTTCATTTTTGAACATGGGCTATAGCCCATACCGTATGGCATACTATAGCATGCCGTTTTTCATCATTTTTGAGGATTTGAAAAAAATTGAAAAAAAAACAAAACATGGGTTATAGCCCATCGTTTTTTGAAATTTTGAAAAAAAAAAAAAAAATCGTTTTTCATCATTTTTGAACATGGGCTATAGCCCATACCATACGGCATACTATAGCACGCCGTTTTTCATCGTTTTTGAGGATTTGAAAAAAAACAAAAAAAAAACAAACATGGGTTATAGCCCATCGTTTTTTGAAATTTTGAAAAATAAAAAAAACTCGTTTTTCATCATTTTTGAACATGGGCTATAGCCCATACCGTACGGCATACTATAGCACGCCGTTTTTCATCATTTTTGAGGATTTGAAAAAAATGAAAAAAAAAAAAAAACATGGGTTATAGCCCATCGTTTTTTGAAACTTTGAAAAAAAAATTAACCTTGTTTTTCTTCATTTTTGAACATGGGCTATAGCCCATACCGTATGGCATACTATAGCACGCCGTTTTTCATCATTTTTGAGGATTTGAAAAAAATGAAAAAAAAAAAAAACATGGGTTATAGCCCATCGTTTTTTTTAATTTTGAAAAAAAAAAATAACCTTGTTTTTCATCATTTTTGAACATGGGCTATAGCCCATATCGTACGGCATACTATAGCACGCCGTTTTTCATAATTTTTGAGGATTTGAAAAAAATGAAAAAAAAAAAAACATGGGTTATAGCCCATCGTTTTTTGAAATTTTGAAAAAAAAAATTAACCTTGTTTTTCTTCATTTTTGAACATGGGCTATAGCCCATACCGTATGGCATACTATAGCACGCCGTTTTTCATCGTTTTTGAGGATTTGAAAAAAAACAAAAAAAAAACAAACATGGGTTATAGCCCATCGTTTTTTGAAATTTTGAAAAAAAAAAAAAACTCGTTTTTCATCATTTTTGAACATGGGCTATAGCCCATACCATACGGCATACTATAGCACGCCGTTTTTCATCGTTTTTGAGGATTTGAAAAAAACAAAACAAAAAACAAACATGGGTTATAGCCCATCGTTTTTTGAAATTTTGAAAAAAAAAAAAAACTCGTTTTTCATCATTTTTGAACATGGGCTATAGCCCATACCGTACGGCATACTATAGCACGCCGTTTTTCATCATTTTTGAGGATTTGAAAAAAATGAAAAAAAAAAAAAAAACATGGGTTATAGCCCATCGTTTTTTGAAATTTTGAAAAAAAAAAAAAATCGTTTTTCATCATTTTTGAACATGGGCTATAGCCCATACCATACGGCATACTATAGCACGCCGTTTTTCATCGTTTTTGAGGATTTGAAAAAAACAAAACAAAAAACAAACATGGGTTATAGCCCATCGTTTTTTGAAATTTTGAAAACAAAAATAACCTTGTTTTTCATCATTTTTGAACATGGGCTATAGCCCATACCGTATGGCATACTATAGCACGCCGTTTTTCATCATTTTTGAGGATTTGAAAAAAATGAAAAAAAAAAAAAAACATGGGTTATAGCCCATCGTTTTTTGAAATTTTGAAAAAAAAAATAACCTTGTTTTTCATCATTTTTGAACATGGGCTATAGCCCATATCGTACGGCATACTATAGCACGCCGTTTTTCATAATTTTTGAGGATTTGAAAAAAACGAAAAAAAAAAAAACATGGGTTATAGCCCATCGTTTTTTGAAATTTTGAAAAAAAAATTAACCTTGTTTTTCTTCATTTTTGAACATGGGCTATAGCCCATACCGTATGGCATACTATAGCACGCCGTTTTTCATCATTTTTGAGGATTTGAAAAAAATGAAAAAAAAAAAAAAACATGGGTTATAGCCCATCGTTTTTTGAAACTTTGAAAAAAAAAATTAACCTTGTTTTTCTTCATTTTTGAACATGGGCTATAGCCCATACAGTATGGCATACTATAGCATGCCGTTTTTCATCATTTTTGAGGATTTGAAAAAAATTGAAAAAAAAAAAAAAAACATGGGTTATAGCCCATCGTTTTTTGAAATTTTGAAAAAAAAAAGAAAAACGTTTTTCATCATTTTTGAACATGGGCTATAGCCCATACCATACGGCATACTATAGCACGCCGTTTTTCATCGTTTTTGAGGATTTGAAAGAAAAAAAAACAAAAAACAAACATGGGTTATAGCCCATCGTTTTTTGAAACTTTGAAAAAAAAATTAACCTTGTTTTTCATCATTTTTGAACATGGGCTATAGCCCATATCGTACGGCATACTATAGCACGCCGTTTTTCATCGTTTTTGAGGATTTGAAAAAAAACAAAAAAACAAAAAACATGGGTTATAGCCCATCGTTTTTTGAAATTTTGAAAAAAAAAAAAAACTCGTTTTTCATCATTTTTGAACATGGGCTATAGCCCATACCATACGGCATACTATAGCACGCCGTTTTTCATCGTTTTTGAGGATTTGAAAAAAAACAAAAAAAAAACAAACATGGGTTATAGCCCATCGTTTTTTGAAATTTTGAAAAAAAAATTAACCTTGTTTTTCTTCATTTTTGAACATGGGCTATAGCCCATACCGTATGGCATACTATAGCACGCCGTTTTTCATCATTTTTGAGGATTTGAAAAAAATGAAAAAAAAAAAAAAACATGGGTTATAGCCCATCGTTTTTTGAAACTTTGAAAAAAAAAATTAACCTTGTTTTTCTTCATTTTTGAACATGGGCTATAGCCCATACCGTATGGCATACTATAGCATGCCGTTTTTCATCATTTTTGAGGATTTGAAAAAAATTGAAAAAAAAACAAAACATGGGTTATAGCCCATCGTTTTTTGAAATTTTGAAAAAAAAAAAAAAAATCGTTTTTCATCATTTTTGAACATGGGCTATAGCCCATACCATACGGCATACTATAGCACGCCGTTTTTCATCGTTTTTGAGGATTTGAAAAAAAACAAAAAAAAAACAAACATGGGTTATAGCCCATCGTTTTTTGAAATTTTGAAAAATAAAAAAAACTCGTTTTTCATCATTTTTGAACATGGGCTATAGCCCATACCGTACGGCATACTATAGCACGCCGTTTTTCATCATTTTTGAGGATTTGAAAAAAATGAAAAAAAAAAAAAAACATGGGTTATAGCCCATCGTTTTTTGAAACTTTGAAAAAAAAATTAACCTTGTTTTTCTTCATTTTTGAACATGGGCTATAGCCCATACCGTATGGCATACTATAGCACGCCGTTTTTCATCATTTTTGAGGATTTGAAAAAAATGAAAAAAAAAAAAAACATGGGTTATAGCCCATCGTTTTTTTTAATTTTGAAAAAAAAAAATAACCTTGTTTTTCATCATTTTTGAACATGGGCTATAGCCCATATCGTACGGCATACTATAGCACGCCGTTTTTCATAATTTTTGAGGATTTGAAAAAAATGAAAAAAAAAAAAACATGGGTTATAGCCCATCGTTTTTTGAAATTTTGAAAAAAAAAATTAACCTTGTTTTTCTTCATTTTTGAACATGGGCTATAGCCCATACCGTATGGCATACTATAGCACGCCGTTTTTCATCGTTTTTGAGGATTTGAAAAAAAACAAAAAAAAAACAAACATGGGTTATAGCCCATCGTTTTTTGAAATTTTGAAAAAAAAAAAAAACTCGTTTTTCATCATTTTTGAACATGGGCTATAGCCCATACCATACGGCATACTATAGCACGCCGTTTTTCATCGTTTTTGAGGATTTGAAAAAAACAAAACAAAAAACAAACATGGGTTATAGCCCATCGTTTTTTGAAATTTTGAAAAAAAAAAAAAACTCGTTTTTCATCATTTTTGAACATGGGCTATAGCCCATACCGTACGGCATACTATAGCACGCCGTTTTTCATCATTTTTGAGGATTTGAAAAAAATGAAAAAAAAAAAAAAAACATGGGTTATAGCCCATCGTTTTTTGAAATTTTGAAAAAAAAAAAAAATCGTTTTTCATCATTTTTGAACATGGGCTATAGCCCATACCATACGGCATACTATAGCACGCCGTTTTTCATCGTTTTTGAGGATTTGAAAAAAACAAAACAAAAAACAAACATGGGTTATAGCCCATCGTTTTTTGAAATTTTGAAAACAAAAATAACCTTGTTTTTCATCATTTTTGAACATGGGCTATAGCCCATACCGTATGGCATACTATAGCACGCCGTTTTTCATCATTTTTGAGGATTTGAAAAAAATGAAAAAAAAAAAAAAACATGGGTTATAGCCCATCGTTTTTTGAAATTTTGAAAAAAAAAATAACCTTGTTTTTCATCATTTTTGAACATGGGCTATAGCCCATATCGTACGGCATACTATAGCACGCCGTTTTTCATAATTTTTGAGGATTTGAAAAAAACGAAAAAAAAAAAAACATGGGTTATAGCCCATCGTTTTTTGAAATTTTGAAAAAAAAATTAACCTTGTTTTTCTTCATTTTTGAACATGGGCTATAGCCCATACCGTATGGCATACTATAGCACGCCGTTTTTCATCATTTTTGAGGATTTGAAAAAAATGAAAAAAAAAAAAAAACATGGGTTATAGCCCATCGTTTTTTGAAACTTTGAAAAAAAAAATTAACCTTGTTTTTCTTCATTTTTGAACATGGGCTATAGCCCATACAGTATGGCATACTATAGCATGCCGTTTTTCATCATTTTTGAGGATTTGAAAAAAATTGAAAAAAAAAAAAAAAACATGGGTTATAGCCCATCGTTTTTTGAAATTTTGAAAAAAAAAAGAAAAACGTTTTTCATCATTTTTGAACATGGGCTATAGCCCATACCATACGGCATACTATAGCACGCCGTTTTTCATCGTTTTTGAGGATTTGAAAGAAAAAAAAACAAAAAACAAACATGGGTTATAGCCCATCGTTTTTTGAAATTTTGAAAAAAAAAAAAAACTCGTTTTTCATCATTTTTGAACATGGGCTATAGCCCATACCGTACGGCATACTATAGCACGCCGTTTTTCATCATTTTTGAGGATTTGAAAAAAATGAAAAAAAAAAAAAAACATGGGTTATAGCCCATCGTTTTTTGAAATTTTGAAAAAAAAAAGAAAAACGTTTTTCATCATTTTTGAACATGGGCTATAGCCCATACCATACGGCATACTATAGCACGCCGTTTTTCATCGTTTTTGAGGATTTGAAAGAAAAAAAAACAAAAAACAAACATGGGTTATAGCCCATCGTTTTTTGAAATTTTGAAAAAAGAAAAAAACTCGTTTTTCATCATTTTTGAACATGGGCTATAGCCCATACCGTACGGCATACTATAGCACGCCGTTTTTCATCATTTTTGAGGATTTGAAAAAAATAAAAAAAAAAAAAAAACATGGGTTATAGCCCATCGTTTTTTGAAACTTTGAAAAAAAAATTAACCTTGTTTTTCTTCATTTTTGAACATGGGCTATAGCCCATACCGTATGGCATACTATAGCACGCCGTTTTTCATCATTTTTGAGGATTTGAAAAAAATGAAAAAAAAAAAAAAACATGGGTTATAGCCCATCGTTTTTTGAAATTTTGAAAAAAAAAATAACCTTGTTTTTCATCATTTTTGAACATGGGCTATAGCCCATATCGTACGGCATACTATAGCACGCCGTTTTTCATAATTTTTGAGGATTTGAAAAAAACGAAAAAAAAAAAAACATGGGTTATAGCCCATCGTTTTTTGAAATTTTGAAAAAAAAAATTAACCTTGTTTTTCTTCATTTTTGAACATGGGCTATAGCCCATACCGTATGGCATACTATAGCACGCCGTTTTTCATCATTTTTGAGGATTTGAAAAAAATGAAAAAAAAAAAAAAACATGGGTTATAGCCCATCGTTTTTTGAAACTTTGAAAAAATAAATTAACCTTGTTTTTCTTCATTTTTGAACATGGGCTATAGCCCATACCGTATGGCATACTATAGCACACCGTTTTTCATCATTTTTGAGGATTTGAAAAAAATGGAAAAAAAAAAAAAAACATCGTTTTTTGAAATTTTGAAAAAAAAGAAAAATCGTTTTTCATCATTTTTGAACATGGGCTATAGCCCATACCATACGGCATACTATAGCACGCCGTTTTTCATCGTTTTTGAGGATTTGAAAAAAACAAAACAAAAAACAAACATGGGTTATAGCCCATCGTTTTTTGAAATTTTGAAAAAAAAAAAAAACTCGTTTTTCATCATTTTTGAACATGGGCTATAGCCCATACCGTACGGCATACTATAGCACGCCGTTTTTCATCATTTTTGAGGATTTGAAAAAAATGAAAAAAAAAAAAAAAACATGGGTTATAGCCCATCGTTTTTTAAAATTTTGAAAAAAAAAAAAAAACGTTTTTCATCATTTTTGAACATGGGCTATAGCCCATACCATACGGCATACTATAGCACGCCGTTTTTCATCGTTTTTGAGGATTTGAAAAAAACAAAACAAAAAACAAACATGGGTTATAGCCCATCGTTTTTTGAAATTTTGAAAAAAGAAAAAAACTCGTTTTTCATCATTTTTGAACATGGGCTATAGCCCATACCGTACGGCATACTATAGCACGCCGTTTTTCATCATTTTTGAGGATTTGAAAAAAATGAAAAAAAAAAAAAACATGGGTTATAGCCCATCGTTTTTTGAAACTTTGAAAAAAAAATTAACCTTGTTTTTCTTCATTTTTGAACATGGGCTATAGCCCATACCGTATGGCATACTATAGCACGCCGTTTTTCATCATTTTTGAGGATTTGAAAAAAATGAAAAAAAAAAAAAAACATGGGTTATAGCCCATCGTTTTTTGAAATTTTGAAAAAAAAAAAAAACTCGTTTTTCATCATTTTTGAACATGGGCTATAGCCCATATCGTACGGCATACTATAGCACGCCGTTTTTCATCATTTTTGAGGATTTGAAAAAAATGAAAAAAAAAAAAAAAACATGGGTTATAGCCCATCGTTTTTTAAAATTTTGAAAAAAAAAAAAAAACGTTTTTCATCATTTTTGAACATGGGCTATAGCCCATACCATACGGCATACTATAGCACGCCGTTTTTCATCGTTTTTGAGGATTTGAAAAAAACAAAACAAAAAACAAACATGGGTTATAGCCCATCGTTTTTTGAAATTTTGAAAAAAAAAAGAAAAACGTTTTTCATCATTTTTGAACATGGGCTATAGCCCATACCATACGGCATACTATAGCACGCCGTTTTTCATCGTTTTTGAGGATTTGAAAGAAAAAAAAACAAAAAACAAACATGGGTTATAGCCCATCGTTTTTTGAAATTTTGAAAAAAGAAAAAAACTCGTTTTTCATCATTTTTGAACATGGGCTATAGCCCATACCGTACGGCATACTATAGCACGCCGTTTTTCATCATTTTTGAGGATTTGAAAAAAATGAAAAAAAAAAAAAACATGGGTTATAGCCCATCGTTTTTTGAAACTTTGAAAAAAAAATTAACCTTGTTTTTCTTCATTTTTGAACATGGGCTATAGCCCATACCGTATGGCATACTATAGCACGCCGTTTTTCATCATTTTTGAGGATTTGAAAAAAATGAAAAAAAAAAAAAAACATGGGTTATAGCCCATCGTTTTTTGAAATTTTGAAAAAAAAAATAACCTTGTTTTTCATCATTTTTGAACATGGGCTATAGCCCATATCGTACGGCATACTATAGCACGCCGTTTTTCATAATTTTTGAGGATTTGAAAAAAACGAAAAAAAAAAAAACATGGGTTATAGCCCATCGTTTTTTGAAATTTTGAAAAAAAAAATTAACCTTGTTTTTCTTCATTTTTGAACATGGGCTATAGCCCATACAGTATGGCATACTATAGCACGCCGTTTTTCATCATTTTTGAGGATTTGAAAAAAATGAAAAAAAAAAAAAAACATGGGTTATAGCCCATCGTTTTTTGAAACTTTGAAAAAATAAATTAACCTTGTTTTTCTTCATTTTTGAACATGGGCTATAGCCCATACCGTATGGCATACTATAGCACACCGTTTTTCATCATTTTTGAGGATTTGAAAAAAATGGAAAAAAAAAAAAAAACATCGTTTTTTGAAATTTTGAAAAAAAAAAAAATCGTTTTTCATCATTTTTGAACATGGGCTATAGCCCATACCATACGGCATACTATAGCACGCCGTTTTTCATCGTTTTTGAGGATTTGAAAAAAACAAAACAAAAAACAAACATGGGTTATAGCCCATCGTTTTTTGAAATTTTGAAAAAAAAAAAACTCGTTTTTCATCATTTTTGAACATGGGCTATAGCCCATACCGTACGGCATACTATAGCACGCCGTTTTTCATCATTTTTGAGGATTTGAAAAAAATGAAAAAAAAAAAAAAAACATGGGTTATAGCCCATCGTTTTTTTAAATTTTGAAAAAAAAAAAAAATCGTTTTTCATCATTTTTGAACATGGGCTATAGCCCATACCATACGGCATACTATAGCACGCCGTTTTTCATCGTTTTTGAGGATTTGAAAAAAACAAAACAAAAAACAAACATGGGTTATAGCCCATCGTTTTTTGAAATTTTGAAAACAAAAATAACCTTGTTTTTCATCATTTTTGAACATGGGCTATAGCCCATATCGTACGGCATACTATAGCACGCCGTTTTTCATAATTTTTGAGGATTTGAAAAAAACGAAAAAAAAAAAAAACATGGGTTATAGCCCATCGTTTTTTGAAATTTTGAAAAAAAAATTAACCTTGTTTTTCTTCATTTTTGAACATGGGCTATAGCCCATACCGTATGGCATACTATAGCACGCCGTTTTTCATCATTTTTGAGGATTTGAAAAAAATGAAAAAAAAAACAAAACATGGGTTATAGCCCATCGTTTTTTGAAACTTTGAAAAAAAAAATTAACCTTGTTTTTCTTCATTTTTGAACATGGGCTATAGCCCATACCGTATGGCATACTATAGCATGCCGTTTTTCATCATTTTTGAGGATTTGAAAAAAATGAAAAAAAAAAAAAAAACATGGGTTATAGCCCATCGTTTTTTGAAATTTTGAAAAAGAAAAAAAAATAGTTTTTCATCATTTTTGAACATGGGCTATAGCCCATACCATACGGCATACTATAGCACGCCGTTTTTCATCGTTTTTGAGGATTTGAAAAAAACAAAACAAAAAACAAACATGGGTTATAGCCCATCGTTTTTTGAAATTTTGAAAACAAAAATAACCTTGTTTTTCATCATTTTTGAACATGGGCTATAGCCCATATCGTACGGCATACTATAGCACGCCGTTTTTCATAATTTTTGAGGATTTGAAAAAAATGAAAAAAAAAAAAAAAAACATGGGTTATAGCCCATCGTTTTTTGAAATTTTGAAAAAAAAATTAACCTTGTTTTTCTTCATTTTTGAACATGGGCTATAGCCCATACCGTATGGCATACTATAGCACGCCGTTTTTCATCATTTTTGAGGATTTGAAAAAAATGAAAAAAAAAAAAAAACATGGGTTATAGCCCATCGTTTTTTGAAACTTTGAAAAAAAAAATTAACCTTGTTTTTCTTCATTTTTGAACATGGGCTATAGCCCATACCGTATGGCATACTATAGCATGCCGTTTTTCATCATTTTTGAGGATTTGAAAAAAATTAAAAAAAAAAAAAAAAAAACATGGGTTATAGCCCATCGTTTTTTGAAATTTTGAAAAAAAAAAAAAAATCGTTTTTCATCATTTTTGAACATGGGCTATAGCCCATACCTTACGGCATACTATAGCACGCCGTTTTTCATCGTTTTTGAGGATTTGAAAAAAAACAAAAAAAAAACAAACATGGGTTATAGCCCATCGTTTTTTGAAATTTTGAAAAAAAAAAAAAACTCGTTTTTCATCATTTTTGAACATGGGCTATAGCCCATACCGTACGGCATACTATAGCACGCCGTTTTTCATCATTTTTGAGGATTTGAAAAAAATGAAAAAAAAAAAAAAACATGGGTTATAGCCCATCGTTTTTTGAAACTTTGAAAAAAAAATTAACCTTGTTTTTCTTCATTTTTGAACATGGGCTATAGCCCATATCGTACGGCATACTATAGCACGCCGTTTTTCATAATTTTTGAGGATTTGAAAAAAACGAAAAAAAAAAAAACATGGGTTATAGCCCATCGTTTTTTGAAATTTTGAAAAAAAAAATTAACCTTGTTTTTCTTCATTTTTGAACATGGGCTATAGCCCATACCGTATGGCATACTATAGCACGCCGTTTTTCATCATTTTTGAGGATTTGAAAAAAATGAAAAAAAAAACAAAACATGGGTTATAGCCCATCGTTTTTTGAAACTTTGAAAAAAAAAATTAACCTTGTTTTTCTTCATTTTTTAACATGGGCTATAGCCCATACCGTATGGCATACTATAGCATGCCGTTTTTCATCATTTTTGAGGATTTGAAAAAAATTAAAAAAAAAAAAAAAAAAACATGGGTTATAGCCCATCGTTTTTTGAAATTTTTAAAAAAAAAAAAAAATCGTTTTTCATCATTTTTGAACATGGGCTATAGCCCATACCATACGGCATACTATAGCACGCCGTTTTTCATCGTTTTTGAGGATTTGAAAAAAAACAAAAAAAAAACAAACATGGGTTATAGCCCATCGTTTTTTGAAATTTTGAAAAAAAAAAAAAACTCGTTTTTCATCATTTTTGAACATGGGCTATAGCCCATACCGTACGGCATACTATAGCACGCCGTTTTTCATCATTTTTGAGGATTTGAAAAAAATGAAAAAAAAAAAAAAACATGGGTTATAGCCCATCGTTTTTTGAAACTTTGAAAAAAAAATTAACCTTGTTTTTCTTCATTTTTGAACATGGGCTATAGCCCATATCGTACGGCATACTATAGCACGCCGTTTTTCATAATTTTTGAGGATTTGAAAAAAACGAAAAAAAAAAAAACATGGGTTATAGCCCATCGTTTTTTGAAATTTTGAAAAAAAAAATTAACCTTGTTTTTCTTCATTTTTGAACATGGGCTATAGCCCATACCGTATGGCATACTATAGCACGCCGTTTTTCATCATTTTTGAGGATTTGAAAAAAATGAAAAAAAAAAAAAAACATGGGTTATAGCCCATCGTTTTTTGAAACTTTGAAAAAATAAATTAACCTTGTTTTTCTTCATTTTTGAACATGGGCTATAGCCCATACCGTATGGCATACTATAGCACGCCGTTTTTCATCATTTTTGAGGATTTGAAAAAAATGAAAAAAAAAAAAAAAAACATGGGTTATAGCCCATCGTTTTTTGAAATTTTGAAAAAAAAAAAAAAATCGTTTTTCATCATTTTTGAACATGGGCTATAGCCCATACCGTACGGCATACTATAGCACGCCGTTTTTCATCATTTTTGAGGATTTGAAAAAAATGAAAAAAAAAAAAAAACATGGGTTATAGCCCATCGTTTTTTGAAACTTTGAAAAAAAAATTAACCTTGTTTTTCTTCATTTTTGAACATGGGCTATAGCCCATATCGTACGGCATACTATAGCACGCCGTTTTTCATAATTTTTGAGGATTTGAAAAAAACGAAAAAAAAAAAACATGGGTTATAGCCCATCGTTTTTTGAAATTTTGAAAAAAAAAATTAACCTTGTTTTTCTTCATTTTTGAACATGGGCTATAGCCCATATCGTACGGCATACTATAGCACGCCGTTTTTCATCGTTTTTGAGGATTTGAAAAAAAACAAAAAAAACAAACATGGGTTATAGCCCATCGTTTTTTGAAATTTTGAAAAAGAAAAAAAAACTCGTTTTTCATCATTTTTGAACATGGGCTATAGCCCATACCGTACGGCATACTATAGCACGCCGTTTTTCATCATTTTTGAGGATTTGAAAAAAATGAAAAAAAAAAAAAAACATGGGTTATAGCCCATCGTTTTTTGAAACTTTGAAAAAATAAATTAACCTTGTTTTTCTTCATTTTTGAACATGGGCTATAGCCCATACCATACGGCATACTATAGCACGCCGTTTTTCATCGTTTTTGAGGATTTGAAAAAAAAACAAAAAAAAACAAACATGGGTTATAGCCCATCGTTTTTTGAAATTTTGAAAAAAAAAAAAAACTCGCTTTTCATCATTTTTGAACATGGGCTATAGCCCATACCGTACGGCATACTATAGCACGCCGTTTTTCATAATTTTTGAGGATTTGAAAAAAATGAAAAAAAAAAAAAAACATGGGTTATAGCCCATCGTTTTTTGAAACTTTGAAAAAAAAAATTAACCTTGTTTTTCTTCATTTTTGAACATGGGCTATAGCCCATACCGTATGGCATACTATAGCACGCCGTTTTTCATCATTTTTGAGGATTTGAAAAAAATGAAAAAAAAAAAAAAACATGGGTTATAGCCCATCGTTTTTTGAAATTTTGAAAAAAAAAAAAAACTCGCTTTTCATCATTTTTGAACATGGGCTATAGCCCATACCGTACGGCATACTATAGCACGCCGTTTTTCATAATTTTTGAGGATTTGAAAAAAATGAAAAAAAAAAAAAAACATGGGTTATAGCCCATCGTTTTTTGAAACTTTGAAAAAAAAATTAACCTTGTTTTTCTTCATTTTTGAACATGGGCTATAGCCCATACCGTATGGCATACTATAGCACGCCGTTTTTCATCATTTTTGAGGATTTGAAAAAAATGAAAAAAAAAAAAAAACATGGGTTATAGCCCATCGTTTTTTGAAATTTTGAAAAAAAGAATAACCTTGTTTTTCATCATTTTTGAACATGGGCTATAGCCCATATCGTACGGCATACTATAGCACGCCGTTTTTCATAATTTTTGAGGATTTGAAAAAAACGAAAAAAAAAAAAACATGGGTTATAGCCCATCGTTTTTTGAAATTTTGGAAAAAAAAATTAACCTTGTTTTTCTTCATTTTTGAACATGGGCTATAGCCCATACCGTATGGCATACTATAGCACGCCGTTTTTCATCATTTTTGAGGATTTGAAAAAAAAAAAAAAAAAAAAACATGGGTTATAGCCCATCGTTTTTTGAAATTTTGAAAAAAAAAATTACCTTGTTTTTCATCATTTTTGAACATGGGCTATAGCCCATATCGTACGGCATACTATAGCACGCCGTTTTTCATCGTTTTTGAGGATTTGAAAAAAAACAAAAAAAACAAACATGGGTTATAGCCCATCGTTTTTTGAAATTTTGAAAAAAAAAAAAAACTCGTTTTTCATCATTTTTGAACATGGGCTATAGCCCATACCGTACGGCATACTATAGCACGCCGTTTTTCATCATTTTTGAGGATTTGAAAAAAATGAAAAAAAAACAAAAACATGGGTTATAGCCCATCGTTTTTTGAAATGTTGAAAAAAAAAAAAAACTCGTTTTTCATCATTTTTGAACATGGGCTATAGCCCATACCATACGGCATACTATAGCACGCCGTTTTTCATCGTTTTTGAGGATTTGAAAAAAAAGAAAAAAAAACAAACATGGGTTATAGCCCATCGTTTTTTGAAATTTTGAAAAAAAAAATAACCTCGTTTTTCATCATTTTTGAACATGGGCTATAGCCCATACCGTACGGCATACTATAGCACGCCGTTTTTCATCATTTTTGAGGATTTGAAAAAAAAAAAAAAAAAAAAACCATGGGTTATAGCCCATCGTTTTTTGAAATTTTGAAAAAAAAAATAACCTTGTTTTTCATCATTTTTGAACATGGGCTATAGCCCATATCGTACGGCATACTATAGCACGCCGTTTTTCATCATTTTTGAGGATTTGAAAAAAAAAAGAAAAAAAAAACCATGGGTTATAGCCCATCGTTTTTTGAAATTTTGAAAAAAAAAATAACCTTGTTTTTCATCATTTTTGAACATGGGCTATAGCCCATATCGTACGGCATACTATAGCACGCCGTTTTTCATCGTTTTTGAGGATTTGAAAAAAAACAAAAAAAACAAACATGGGTTATAGCCCATCGTTTTTTGAAATTTTGAAAAAGAAAAAAAAACTCGTTTTTCATCATTTTTGAACATGGGCTATAGCCCATACCGTACGGCATACTATAGCACGCCGTTTTTCATCATTTTTGAGGATTTGAAAAAAATGAAAAAAAAAAAAAAACATGGGTTATAGCCCATCGTTTTTTGAAAATTTGAAAAAAAAAATAACCTCGTTTTTCATCATTTTTGAACATGGGCTATAGCCCATACCGTACGGCATACTATAGCACGCCGTTTTTCATCATTTTTGAGGATTTGAAAAAAAAACAAAAAAAAAAAAACATGGGTTATAGCCCATCGTTTTTTGAAATTTTGAAAAAAAAAATCCTCCGCAACACTCCGCAATTCCTCCGCATCCTCCGCAACACTCCGCAATTCCTCCGCAACACTGCTTTGAATGCCAGCATCAGAGTTTTGTATTCTGTGACTACCGGCCGTTAGCAAATTGCGGAGTGTTGCGGAGGAATTGCAATTAACCTCGTTTTTCATCATTTTTGAACATGGGCTATATAGCCCATACCGTATGGCATACTATAGCACGCCGTTTTTCATCCTTTTTGAGGATTTGAAAAAAATGAAGAAAAAAAAACAAAACATGGGTTATAGCCCATCGTTTTTAGATTTTTTTTATTGTATAGCAGTGGCTCACAGCCTCAGCCTGATGACCTCAAAAGTCTCATATCTCCCCTGAGCCATAGGCAGTTGCTTTGGCTTAGTGGTTAAGATGTTGTCCTTCAGTGCAGGTGACCTGTGTTCGATTCCTGGGTGTTACACTCTGAAGAACGTGATTCTATGTTCAACTCTTGATTCTTTCAACTTTACTATCTGAAGGCTAACATACAAAAGATCGCTTCAACAGTACAAAGAGGCAGATGTTACTGAGTGATGGTGTAGTAGGGGTTATTCCGCACAGAGAGTTCATTTTCAAATCCCACTCTTCCTAAAGTTTAATGCTAGTTATTGAGCTTAATTTACTGCTATTCTAGCAGTGGCTCACAGCCTCAGCCTCAGCCTCAGCCTGATTACCTCAAAACTCTAATTGTCGTAGTGGTTAAGATGTTGGCTTTCCACGTGGGAGACCAGGGTTCGATTCCCGGCTGTTACACTATCATATAAAAGAAGACCTCAACAGCGCTAAGAAACATCTGATTAATATGATTCTGTGTTATTTAAACTTTACTAACTGAAGGCTAACGAACAAAAGATCACTTCAAAATGACCAGGAGACTTTGCCTGAGAGTGTCTGACTGATGGTGCAATGGTCTAATCATCAGGCTTTCAGTACAGACATTCCATGTTCAAGTCCTGTTCCTCCTACAGCTCAATGCTGCAGTAATTTGAACTTTTCAAGGCTTGAATGAAAAAGAAAAACTCAAAAGCACCAGGAGACATCTGCTGAATGCCCAAAGGTGCCTTGGCGTAATGGTGTGGAGCGCTTGACCCGTTGCCTCTGCTACAGGCAGTTGGCAGGTTCAAGTCCCATGTCATGACATCAAGGTGCTGGAGGACCATCGGGAGAGGGTGCTCTCTCCCCCTGTTTCCTGAGATGTAACGTTTGGGGCTTATGTCTGAAAGAACCCTGTCCAGCTAACCTTTTACCATGAAAATGTCCAATTTAACATACTCTTACCACCTCTCAGTTTGCCCTTTTCCAACTGGCCTGGAAGCCAGACATAAAAGAGGGACTTTCCAACCAAGTTTTGGCCCAGTATGCAAATACACAGACTATTCTTTCTGTCAGATGATGGGCCAAATTGCTATTTTATTTTTAAATGTTTGACCTAATTCTTATCTGTAAAATTTTAGGTGGACAGGGTTCTTTCAAACATAACCCCCAACTGCTACTTTTCAGGAAACAGGGGGAGAGAGCACCGTCTCCCGATGGTCCTCACTAGTACCTTGCATGGGACTTGAACCTGCAGGCAGGTGGTAGCAGAGGCTACCGATCAAGCACACCACACCATTGAGCTAAGGCACCTTGGGGCAATCAGCAGATGTCTCCTGGTGCTTATGAGTTTTTATTTTTTATTCTAGCCTTGAAAAGTTCAAATTACTGCAGCATTGGTTGAGTATTAGTTTTGAACCAGTAACCTTTGGATTATGAACCTCAGATTTATCTTTTGAGCCACATCGGCATGTAAGGTACAATCGGGAACTTATATTTAACCAGCCGTTTAGAATTTAGATGGACAGTGAAAATGTTCTTCAGGAGAATTGAACCCGGAATGTTCTGCTTATAAACCCCAGGTTTATCTACGGTGCCACACTGGCATGTGAGGTACAATCGGGAACTTATATTTAACCATCCGTTTAGAATTTAGATGGACAGTTCTGTTTATAAACGTCTAAAACAAGTCTAAAAATAGACGTGTTTTAGACGTCTGTTTTGAGGATATGAAAAAAAAAAAAAAAAAAACATGGGTTATAGCCCATCGTTTTTTGAAACTTTGAAAAAAGAAAAAAAAACTCGTTTTTCATCATTTTTGAACATGGGCTATAGCCCATACGGTACGGCATACTATAGCGCGCCGTTTTTCATCATTTTTGAGGATTTGAAAAAAATGAAAAAAAATGAAAAAAACATGGGTTATAGCCCATCGTTTTTTGAAACTTTGAAAAAAAAATTAACCTTGTTTTTCATCATTTTTTAACATGGGCTATAGCCCATATCGTACGGCATACTATAGCACGCCGTTTTTCATCGTTTTTGAGGATTTGAAAAAAAACAAAAAAACAAAAAACATGGGTTATAGCCCATCGTTTTTTGAAATTTTGAAAAAAAAAAAAAACTCGTTTTTCATCATTTTTGAACATGGGCTATAGCCCATACCATACGGCATACTATAGCACGCCGTTTTTCATCGTTTTTGAGGATTTGAAAAAAAACAAAAAAAAAACAAACATGGGTTATAGCCCATCGTTTTTTGAAATTTTGAAAAAAAAATTAACCTTGTTTTTCTTCATTTTTGAACATGGGCTATAGCCCATACCGTATGGCATACTATAGCACGCCGTTTTTCATCATTTTTGAGGATTTGAAAAAAATGAAAAAAAAAAAAAAACATGGGTTATAGCCCATCGTTTTTTGAAACTTTGAAAAAAAAAATTAACCTTGTTTTTCTTCATTTTTGAACATGGGCTATAGCCCATACCGTATGGCATACTATAGCATGCCGTTTTTCATCATTTTTGAGGATTTGAAAAAAATTGAAAAAAAAACAAAACATGGGTTATAGCCCATCGTTTTTTGAAATTTTGAAAAAAAAAAAAAAACTCGTTTTTCATCATTTTTGAACATGGGCTATAGCCCATACCATACGGCATACTATAGCACGCCGTTTTTCATCGTTTTTGAGGATTTGAAAAAAAACAAAAAAAAAACAAACATGGGTTATAGCCCATCGTTTTTTGAAATTTTGAAAAAAAAAAAAAACTCGTTTTTCATCATTTTTGAACATGGGCTATAGCCCATACCGTACGGCATACTATAGCACGCCGTTTTTCATCATTTTTGAGGATTTGAAAAAAATGAAAAAAAAAAAAAAACATGGGTTATAGCCCATCGTTTTTTGAAACTTTGAAAAAAAAATTAACCTTGTTTTTCTTCATTTTTGAACATGGGCTATAGCCCATACCGTATGGCATACTATAGCACGCCGTTTTTCATCATTTTTGAGGATTTGAAAAAAATGAAAAAAAAAAAAAACATGGGTTATAGCCCATCGTTTTTTTTAATTTTGAAAAAAAAAAATAACCTTGTTTTTCATCATTTTTGAACATGGGCTATAGCCCATATCGTACGGCATACTATAGCACGCCGTTTTTCATAATTTTTGAGGATTTGAAAAAAATGAAAAAAAAAAAAACATGGGTTATAGCCCATCGTTTTTTGAAATTTTGAAAAAAAAAATTAACCTTGTTTTTCTTCATTTTTGAACATGGGCTATAGCCCATACCGTATGGCATACTATAGCACGCCGTTTTTCATCATTTTTGAGGATTTGAAAAAAAAAAAAAAAAAAAAAAACATGGGTTATAGCCCATCGTTTTTTGAAACTTTGAAAAAATAAATTAACCTTGTTTTTCTTCATTTTTGAACATGGGCTATAGCCCATACCGTACGGCATACTATAGCACGCCGTTTTTCATCATTTTTGAGGATTTGAAAAAAATGAAAAAAAAAAAAAAAACATGGGTTATAGCCCATCGTTTTTTGAAATTTTGAAAAAAAAAAAAAAAAACGTTTTTCATCATTTTTGAACATGGGCTATAGCCCATACCATACGGCATACTATAGCACGCCGTTTTTCATCGTTTTTGAGGATTTGAAAAAAAAAACAAAAAAAACAAACATGGGTTATAGCCCATCGTTTTTTGAAATTTTGAAAAAAAAAAAAAACTCGCTTTGCATCATTTTTGAACATGGGCTATAGCCCATACCGTATGGCATACTATAGCACGCCGTTTTTCATCATTTTTGAGGATTTGAAAAAAATGAAAAAAAAAAAAAAAACATGGGTTATAGCCCATCGTTTTTTGAAATTTTGAAAAAAAAAAAAACGTTTTTCATCATTTTTGAACATTGGCTATAGCCCATACCGTACGGCATACTATAGCACGCCGTTTTTCATCATTTTTGAGGATTTGAAAAAAAAAAAAAAAAAAAAAAACATGGGTTATAGCCCATCGTTTTTTGAAACTTTGAGAAAAAAAAATTAACCTTGTTTTTCTTCATTTTTGAACATGGGCTATAGCCCATACCGTATGGCATACTATAGCACGCCGTTTTTCATCATTTTTGAGGATTTGAAAAAAATGAAAAAAAAAAAAAAACATGGGTTATAGCCCATAGTTTTTTGAAACTTTGAAAAAAAAAATTAACCTTGTTTTTCTTCATTTTTGAACATGGGCTATAGCCCATACCGTATGGCATACTATAGCACGCCGTTTTTCATCATTTTTGAGGATTTGAAAAAAATGAAAAAAAAAAAAAAACATGGGTTATAGCCCATCGTTTTTTGAAATTTTGAAAAAAAAATAACCTTGTTTTTCATCATTTTTGAACATGGGCTATAGCCCATATCGTACGGCATACTATAGCACGCCGTTTTTCATAATTTTTGAGGATTTGAAAAAAACGAAAAAAAAAAAAACATGGGTTATAGCCCATCGTTTTTTGAAATTTTGAAAAAAAAAATTAACCTTGTTTTTCTTCATTTTTGAACATGGGCTATAGCCCATACCGTATGGCATACTATAGCACGCCGTTTTTCATCATTTTTGAGGATTTGAAAAAAAAACAAAAAAAAAAACATGGGTTATAGCCCATCGTTTTTTGAAATTTTGAAAAAAAAAATAACCTTGTTTTTCATAATTTTTGAACATGGGCTATAGCCCATATCGTACGGCATACTATAGCACGCCGTTTTTCATCGTTTTTGAGGATTTGAAAAAAAAAAAAAAAAAAAACATGGGTTATAGCCCATCGTTTTTTGAAATTTTGAAAAAAAAAAAACCCTCGTTTTTCATCATTTTTGAACATGGGCTATAGCCCATACCGTACGGCATACTATAGCACGCCGTTTTTCATCATTTTTGAGGATTTGAAAAAAATGAAAAAAAAAAAAAACATGGGTTATAGCCCATCGTTTTTTGAAATGTTGAAAAAAAAAGAAAAACTCGTTTTTCATCATTTTTGAACATGGGCTATAGCCCATACCATACGGCATACTATAGCACGCCGTTTTTCATCGTTTTTGAGGATTTGAAAAAAAACAAAAAAAAACAAACATGGGTTATAGCCCATCGTTTTTTGAAATTTTGAAAAAAAAAATAACCTCGTTTTTCATCATTTTTGAACATGGGCTATAGCCCATACCGTACGGCATACTATAGCACGCCGTTTTTCATCATTTTTGAGGATTTGAAAAAAAAAAAACAAAAAAAAACATGGGTTATAGCCCATCGTTTTTTGAAATTTTGAAAAAAAAAATAACCATGTTTTTCATCATTTTTGAACATGGGCTATAGCCCATATCGTACGGCATACTATAGCACGCCGTTTTTCATCGTTTTTGAGGATTTGAAAAAAAACAAAAAAAACAAACATGGGTTATAGCCCATCGTTTTTTGAAATTTTGAAAAAAAAAAAAAACTCGTTTTTCATCATTTTTGAACATGGGCTATAGCCCATACCGTACGGCATACTATAGCACGCCGTTTTTCATCATTTTTGAGGATTTGAAAAAAATGAAAAAAAAAAAAAAACATGGGTTATAGCCCATCGTTTTTTGAAATGTTGAAAAAAAAAAAAAAATCGTTTTTCATCATTTTTGAACATGGGCTATAGCCCATACCATACGGCATACTATAGCACGCCGTTTTTCATCGTTTTTGAGGATTTGAAAAAACAAAAAAAAAACAAACATGGGTTATAGCCCATCGTTTTTTGAAATTTTGAAAAAAAAAATAACCTCGTTTTTCATCATTTTTGAACATGGGCTATAGCCCATACCGTACGGCATACTATAGCACGCCGTTTTTCATCGTTTTTGAGGATTTGAAAAAAAACAAAAAAAACAAACATGGGTTATAGCCCATCGTTTTTTGAAATTTTGAAAAAAAAAAAAAACTCGTTTTTCATCATTTTTGAACATGGGCTATAGCCCATACCGTACGGCATACTATAGCACGCCGTTTTTCATCATTTTTGAGGATTTGAAAAAAATGAAAAAAAAAAAAAAACATGGGTTATAGCCCATCGTTTTTTGAAATGTTGAAAAAAAAAAAAAAATCGTTTTTCATCATTTTTGAACATGGGCTATAGCCCATACCATACGGCATACTATAGCACGCCGTTTTTCATCGTTTTTGAGGATTTGAAAAAAAACAAAAAAAAACAAACATGGGTTATAGCCCATCGTTTTTTGAAATTTTGAAAAAAAAAATAACCTCGTTTTTCATCATTTTTGAACATGGGCTATAGCCCATACCGTACGGCATACTATAGCACGCCGTTTTTCATCATTTTTGAGGATTTGAAAAAAAAAAACAAAAAACAAACATGGGTTATAGCCCATCGTTTTTTGAAAATTTGAAAAAAAAAATAACCTCGTTTTTCATCATTTTTGAACATGGGCTATAGCCCATACCGTACGGCATACTATAGCACGCCGTTTTTCATCATTTTTGAGGATTTGAAAAAAAAAAAAAAAAAAAAAACATGGGTTATAGCCCATCGTTTTTTGAAATTTTGAAAAAAAAAAATCCTCCGCAACACTCCGCAATTCCTCCGCATCCTCCGCAACACTCCGCAATTCCTCCGCAACACTGCTTTGAATGCCAGCATCAGAGTTTTGTATTCTGTGACTACCGGCCGTTAGCAAATTGCGGAGTGTTGCGGAGGAATTGCAATTAACCTCGTTTTTCATCATTTTTGAACATGGGCTATATAGCCCATACCGTATGGCATACTATAGCACGCCGTTTTTCATCCTTTTTGAGGATTTGAAAAAAATGAAGAAAAAAAAAAAAACATGGGTTATAGCCCATCGTTTTTAGATTTTTTTTATTGTATAGCAGTGGCTCACAGCCTCAGCCTGATGACCTCAAAAGTCTCATATCTCCCCTGAGCCATAGGCAGTTGCTTTGGCTTAGTGGTTAAGATGTTGTCCTTCAGTGCAGGTGACCTGTGTTCGATTCCTGGGTGTTACACTCTGAAGAACGTGATTCTATGTTCAACTCTTGATTCTTTCAACTTTACTATCTGAAGGCTAACATACAAAAGATCGCTTCAACAGTACAAAGAGGCAGATGTTACTGAGTGATGGTGTAGTAGGGGTTATTCCGCACAGAGAGTTCATTTTCAAATCCCACTCTTCCTAAAGTTTAATGCTAGTTATTGAGCTTAATTTACTGCTATTCTAGCAGTGGCTCACAGCCTCAGCCTCAGCCTCAGCCTGATTACCTCAAAACTCTAATTGTCGTAGTGGTTAAGATGTTGGCTTTCCACGTGGGAGACCAGGGTTCGATTCCCGGCTGTTACACTATCATATAAAAGAAGACCTCAACAGCGCTAAGAAACATCTGATTAATATGATTCTGTGTTATTTAAACTTTACTAACTGAAGGCTAACGAACAAAAGATCACTTCAAAATGACCAGGAGACTTTGCCTGAGAGTGTCTGACTGATGGTGCAATGGTCTAATCATCAGGCTTTCAGTACAGACATTCCATGTTCAAGTCCTGTTCCTCCTACAGCTCAATGCTGCAGTAATTTGAACTTTTCAAGGCTTGAATGAAAAAGAAAAACTCAAAAGCACCAGGAGACATCTGCTGAATGCCCAAAGGTGCCTTGGCGTAATGGTGTGGAGCGCTTGACCCGTTGCCTCTGCTACAGGCAGTTGGCAGGTTCAAGTCCCATGTCATGACATCAAGGTGCTGGAGGACCATCGGGAGAGGGTGCTCTCTCCCCCTGTTTCCTGAGATGTAACGTTTGGGGCTTATGTCTGAAAGAACCCTGTCCAGCTAACCTTTTACCATGAAAATGTCCAATTTAACATACTCTTACCACCTCTCAGTTTGCCCTTTTCCAACTGGCCTGGAAGCCAGACATAAAAGAGGGACTTTCCAACCAAGTTTTGGCCCAGTATGCAAATACACAGACTATTCTTTCTGTCAGATGATGGGCCAAATTGCTATTTTATTTTTAAACGTTTGACCTAATTCTTATCTGTAAAATTTTAGGTGGACAGGGTTCTTTCAAACATAACCCCCAACTGCTACTTTTCAGGAAACAGGGGGAGAGAGCACCGTCTCCCGATGGTCCTCACTAGTACCTTGCATGGGACTTGAACCTGCAGGCAGGTGGTAGCAGAGGCTACCGATCAAGCACACCACACCATTGAGCTAAGGCACCTTGGGGCAATCAGCAGATGTCTCCTGGTGCTTATGAGTTTTTATTTTTTATTCTAGCCTTGAAAAGTTCAAATTACTGCAGCATTGGTTGAGTATTAGTTTTGAACCAGTAACCTTTGGATTATGAACCTCAGATTTATCTTTTGAGCCACATCGGCATGTAAGGTACAATCGGGAACTTATATTTAACCAGCCGTTTAGAATTTAGATGGACAGTGAAAATGTTCTTCAGGAGAATTGAACCCGGAATGTTCTGCTTATAAACCCCAGGTTTATCTACGGTGCCACACTGGCATGTGAGGTACAATCGGGAACTTATATTTAACCATCCGTTTAGAATTTAGATGGACAGTTCTGTTTATAAACGTCTAAAACAAGTCTAAAAATAGACGTGTTTTAGACGTCTGTTTTGAGGATATGAAAAAAAAAAAAAAAAACATGGGTTATAGCCCATCGTTTTTTGAAACTTTGAAAAAAGAAAAAAAAACTCGTTTTTCATCATTTTTGAACATGGGCTATAGCCCATACGGTACGGCATACTATAGCGCGCCGTTTTTCATCATTTTTGAGGATTTGAAAAAAATGAAAAAAAACAAAAAAAACATGGGTTATAGCCCATCGTTTTTTGAAACTTTGGAAAAAAAAATTAACCTTGTTTTTCATCATTTTTGAACATGGGCTATAGCCCATATCGTACGGCATACTATAGCACGCCGTTTTTCATCGTTTTTGAGGATTTGAAAAAAAACAAAAAACATGGGTTATAGCCCATCGTTTTTTGAAATTTTGAAAACAAAAATAACCTTGTTTTTCATCATTTTTGAACATGGGCTATAGCCCATATCGTACGGCATACTATAGCACGCCGTTTTTCATAATTTTTGAGGATTTGAAAAAAAAAAAAAAAAAAAAACATGGGTTATAGCCCATCGTTTTTTGAAATTTTGAAAAAAAAATTAACCTTGTTTTTCTTCATTTTTGAACATGGGCTATAGCCCATACCGTATGGCATACTATAGCACGCCGTTTTTCATCATTTTTGAGGATTTGAAAAAAATGAAAAAAAAAAAAAAACATGGGTTATAGCCCATCGTTTTTTGAAACTTTGAAAAAAAAAATTAACCTTGTTTTTCTTCATTTTTGAACATGGGCTATAGCCCATACCGTATGGCATACTATAGCATGCCGTTTTTCATAATTTTTGAGGATTTGAAAAAAATTGAAAAAAAAACAAAACATGGGTTATAGCCCATCGTTTTTTGAAATTTTGAAAAAAAAAAAAAACTCGTTTTTCATCATTTTTGAACATGGGCTATAGCCCATACCGTACGGCATACTATAGCACGCCGTTTTTCATCATTTTTGAGGATTTAAAAAAAATGAAAAAAAAAAAAAAACATGGGTTATAGCCCATCGTTTTTTGAAACTTTGAAAAAAAAATTAACCTTGTTTTTCTTCATTTTTGAACATGGGCTATAGCCCATACCGTATGGCATACTATAGCACGCCGTTTTTCATCATTTTTGAGGATTTGAAAAAAATGAAAAAAAAAAAAAACATGGGTTATAGCCCATCGTTTTTTGAAATTTTGAAAAAAAAAAATAACCTTGTTTTTCATCATTTTTGAACATGGGCTATAGCCCATATCGTACGGCATACTATAGCACGCCGTTTTTCATAATTTGTGAGGATTTGAAAAAAACGAAAAAAAAAAAAACATAGGTTATAGCCCATCGTTTTTTGAAATTTTGAAAAAAAAAAATTACCTTGTTTTTCTTCATTTTTGAACATGGGCTATAGCCCATACCGTATGGCATACTATAGCACGCCGTTTTTCATCATTTTTGAGGATTTGAAAAAAATGAAAAAAAAAAAAAAACATGGGTTATAGCCCATCGTTTTTTGAAACTTTGAAAAAATAAATTAACCTTGTTTTTCTTCATTTTTGAACATGGGCTATAGCCCATATCGTACGGCATACTATAGCACGCCGTTTTTCATCGTTTTTGAGGATTTGAAAAAAAACAAAAAAAACAAACATGGGTTATAGCCCATCGTTTTTTGAAATTTTGAAAAAAAAGAAAAACTCGTTTTTCATCATTTTTGAACATGGGCTATAGCCCATACCGTACGGCATACTATAGCACGCCGTTTTTCATCATTTTTGAGGATTTGAAAAAAATGAAAAAAAAAAAAAAAACATGGGTTATAGCCCATCGTTTTTTGAAATTTTGAAAAAAAATAAATCGTTTTTCATCATTTTTGAACATGGCTATAGCCCATACCGTACGGCATACTATAGCACGCCGTTTTTCATCGTTTTTGAGGATTTGAAAAAAAACAAAAAAAAAACAAACATGGGTTATAGCCCATCGTTTTTTGAAATTTTGAAAAGAAAAAAAAAACTCGTTTTTCATCATTTTTGAACATGGGCTATAGCCCATACCGTACGGCATACTATAGCACGCCGTTTTTCATCATTTTTGAGGATTTAAAAAAAATGAAAAAAAAAAAAAAACATGGGTTATAGCCCATCGTTTTTTGAAACTTTGAAAACAAAATTAACCTTGTTTTTCTTCATTTTTGAACATGGGCTATAGCCCATACCGTATGGCATACTATAGCACGCCGTTTTTCATCATTTTTGAGGATTTGAAAAAAATGAAAAAAAAAAAAAACATGGGTTATAGCCCATCGTTTTTTGAAATTTTGAAAAAAAAAAATAACCTTGTTTTTCATCATTTTTGAACATGGGCTATAGCCCATATCGTACGGCATACTATAGCACGCCGTTTTTCATAATTTGTGAGGATTTGAAAAAAACGAAAAAAAAAAAAACATAGGTTATAGCCCATCGTTTTTTGAAATTTTGAAAAAAAAAATTTACCTTGTTTTTCTTCATTTTTGAACATGGGCTATAGCCCATACCGTATGGCATACTATAGCACGCCGTTTTTCATCATTTTTGAGGATTTGAAAAAAATGAAAAAAAAAAAAAAACATGGGTTATAGCCCATCGTTTTTTGAAACTTTGAAAAAATAAATTAACCTTGTTTTTCTTCATTTTTGAACATGGGCTATAGCCCATACCGTATGGCATACTATAGCACGCCGTTTTTCATCATTTTTGAGGATTTGAAAAAAATGAAAAAAAAAAAAAAAACATGGGTTATAGCCCATCGTTTTTTGAAATTTTGAAAAAAAATAAATCGTTTTTCATCATTTTTGAACATGGGCTATAGCCCATACCGTACGGCATACTATAGCACGCCGTTTTTCATCATTTTTGAGGATTTGAAAAAAATGAAAAAAAAAAAAAAACATGGGTTATAGCCCATCGTTTTTTGAAACTTTGAAAAAAAAAATTAACCTTGTTTTTCTTCATTTTTGAACATGGGCTATAGCCCATACCGCATGGCATACTATAGCACGCCGTTTTTCATCATTTTTGAGGATTTGAAAAAAAAAAAAAAAAAAAAAAACATGGGTTATAGCCCATCGTTTTTTGAAACTTTGAGAAAAAAAAAAAAAACTCGTTTTTCATCATTTTTGAACATGGGCTATAGCCCATACCGTACGGCATACTATAGCGCGCCGTTTTTCATCATTTTTGAGGATTTGAAAAAAATGAAAAAAAAAAAAAAACATGGGTTATAGCCCATCGTTTTTTGAAACTTTGAAAAAAAAATTAACCTTGTTTTTCTTCATTTTTGAACATGGGCTATAGCCCATACCGTATGGCATACTATAGCACGCCGTTTTTCATCATTTTTGAGGATTTGAAAAAAATGAAAAAAAAAAAAAACATGGGTTATAGCCCATCGTTTTTTGAAATTTTGAAAAAAAAAAAAAACCTTGTTTTTCATCATTTTTGAACATGGGCTATAGCCCATATCGTACGGCATACTATAGCACGCCGTTTTTCATAATTTGTGAGGATTTGAAAAAAACGAAAAAAAAAAAAACATAGGTTATAGCCCATCGTTTTTTGAAATTTTGAAAAAAAAAATTTACCTTGTTTTTCTTCATTTTTGAACATGGGCTATAGCCCATACCGTATGGCATACTATAGCACGCCGTTTTTCATCATTTTTGAGGATTTGAAAAAAATGAAAAAAAAAAAAAAACATGGGTTATAGCCCATCGTTTTTTGAAACTTTGAAAAAATAAATTAACCTTGTTTTTCTTCATTTTTGAACATGGGCTATAGCCCATACCGTATGGCATACTATAGCACGCCGTTTTTCATCATTTTTGAGGATTTGAAAAAAATGAAAAAAAAAAAAAAAACATGGGTTATAGCCCATCGTTTTTTGAAATTTTGAAAAAAAATAAATCGTTTTTCATCATTTTTGAACATGGGCTATAGCCCATACCGTACGGCATACTATAGCACGCCGTTTTTCATCATTTTTGAGGATTTGAAAAAAATGAAAAAAAAAACAAAACATGGGTTATAGCCCATCGTTTTTTGAAACTTTGAAAAAAAAAATTAACCTTGTTTTTCTTCATTTTTGAACATGGGCTATAGCCCATACCGCATGGCATACTATAGCACGCCGTTTTTCATCGTTTTTGAGGATTTGAAAAAAAACAAAAAACATGGGTTATAGCCCATCGTTTTTTGAAATTTTGAAAACAAAAATAACCTTGTTTTTCATCATTTTTGAACATGGGCTATAGCCCATATCGTACGGCATACTATAGCACGCCGTTTTTCATAATTTTTGAGGATTTGAAAAAAAAAAAAAAAAAAAAACATGGGTTATAGCCCATCGTTTTTTGAAATTTTGAAAAAAAAATTAACCTTGTTTTTCTTCATTTTTGAACATGGGCTATAGCCCATACCGTATGGCATACTATAGCACGCCGTTTTTCATCATTTTTGAGGATTTGAAAAAAATGAAAAAAAAAAAAAAACATGGGTTATAGCCCATCGTTTTTTGAAACTTTGAAAAAAAAAATTAACCTTGTTTTTCTTCATTTTTGAACATGGGCTATAGCCCATACCGTATGGCATACTATAGCATGCCGTTTTTCATAATTTTTGAGGATTTGAAAAAAATTGAAAAAAAAACAAAACATGGGTTATAGCCCATCGTTTTTTGAAATTTTGAAAAAAAAAAAAAAACTCGTTTTTCATCATTTTTGAACATGGGCTATAGCCCATACCATACGGCATACTATAGCACGCCGTTTTTCATCGTTTTTGAGGATTTGAAAAAAAACAAAAAAAAAACAAACATGGGTTATAGCCCATCGTTTTTTGAAATTTTGAAAAAAAAAAAAAACTCGTTTTTCATCATTTTTGAACATGGGCTATAGCCCATACCGTACGGCATACTATAGCACGCCGTTTTTCATCATTTTTGAGGATTTAAAAAAAATGAAAAAAAAAAAAAAACATGGGTTATAGCCCATCGTTTTTTGAAACTTTGAAAAAAAAATTAACCTTGTTTTTCTTCATTTTTGAACATGGGCTATAGCCCATACCGTATGGCATACTATAGCACGCCGTTTTTCATCATTTTTGAGGATTTGAAAAAAATGAAAAAAAAAAAAAACATGGGTTATAGCCCATCGTTTTTTGAAATTTTGAAAAAAAAAAATAACCTTGTTTTTCATCATTTTTGAACATGGGCTATAGCCCATGTCGTACGGCATACTATAGCACGCCGTTTTTCATAATTTGTGAGGATTTGAAAAAAACGAAAAAAAAAAAAACATAGGTTATAGCCCATCGTTTTTTGAAATTTTGAAAAAAAAAATTTACCTTGTTTTTCTTCATTTTTGAACATGGGCTATAGCCCATACCGTATGGCATACTATAGCACGCCGTTTTTCATCATTTTTGAGGATTTGAAAAAAATGAAAAAAAAAAAAAAACATGGGTTATAGCCCATCGTTTTTTGAAACTTTGAAAAAATAAATTAACCTTGTTTTTCTTCATTTTTGAACATGGGCTATAGCCCATATCGTACGGCATACTATAGCACGCCGTTTTTCATCGTTTTTGAGGATTTGAAAAAAAACAAAAAAAACAAACATGGGTTATAGCCCATCGTTTTTTGAAATTTTGAAAAAAAAGAAAAACTCGTTTTTCATCATTTTTGAACATGGGCTATAGCCCATACCGTACGGCATACTATAGCACGCCGTTTTTCATCATTTTTGAGGATTTGAAAAAAATGAAAAAAAAAAAAAAAACATGGGTTATAGCCCATCGTTTTTTGAAATTTTGAAAAAAAATAAATCGTTTTTCATCATTTTTGAACATGGCTATAGCCCATACCGTACGGCATACTATAGCACGCCGTTTTTCATCGTTTTTGAGGATTTGAAAAAAAACAAAAAAAAAACAAACATGGGTTATAGCCCATCGTTTTTTGAAATTTTGAAAAAAAAAAAAAACTCGTTTTTCATCATTTTTGAACATGGGCTATAGCCCATACCGTACGGCATACTATAGCACGCCGTTTTTCATCATTTTTGAGGATTTAAAAAAAATGAAAAAAAAAAAAAAACATGGGTTATAGCCCATCGTTTTTTGAAACTTTGAAAACAAAATTAACCTTGTTTTTCTTCATTTTTGAACATGGGCTATAGCCCATACCGTATGGCATACTATAGCACGCCGTTTTTCATCATTTTTGAGGATTTGAAAAAAATGAAAAAAAAAAAAAACATGGGTTATAGCCCATCGTTTTTTGAAATTTTGAAAAAAAAAAATAACCTTGTTTTTCATCATTTTTGAACATGGGCTATAGCCCATATCGTACGGCATACTATAGCACGCCGTTTTTCATAATTTGTGAGGATTTGAAAAAAACGAAAAAAAAAAAAACATAGGTTATAGCCCATCGTTTTTTGAAATTTTGAAAAAAAAAATTTACCTTGTTTTTCTTCATTTTTGAACATGGGCTATAGCCCATACCGTATGGCATACTATAGCACGCCGTTTTTCATCATTTTTGAGGATTTGAAAAAAATGAAAAAAAAAAAAAAACATGGGTTATAGCCCATCGTTTTTTGAAACTTTGAAAAAATAAATTAACCTTGTTTTTCTTCATTTTTGAACATGGGCTATAGCCCATACCGTATGGCATACTATAGCACGCCGTTTTTCATCATTTTTGAGGATTTGAAAAAAATGAAAAAAAAAAAAAAAACATGGGTTATAGCCCATCGTTTTTTGAAATTTTGAAAAAAAATAAATCGTTTTTCATCATTTTTGAACATGGGCTATAGCCCATACCGTACGGCATACTATAGCACGCCGTTTTTCATCATTTTTGAGGATTTGAAAAAAATGAAAAAAAAAAAAAAACATGGGTTATAGCCCATCGTTTTTTGAAACTTTGAAAAAAAAAATTAACCTTGTTTTTCTTCATTTTTGAACATGGGCTATAGCCCATACCGCATGGCATACTATAGCACGCCGTTTTTCATCATTTTTGAGGATTTGAAAAAAAAAAAAAAAAAAAAAAACATGGGTTATAGCCCATCGTTTTTTGAAACTTTGAGAAAAAAAAAAAAAACTCGTTTTTCATCATTTTTGAACATGGGCTATAGCCCATACCGTACGGCATACTATAGCGCGCCGTTTTTCATCATTTTTGAGGATTTGAAAAAAATGAAAAAAAAAAAAAAACATGGGTTATAGCCCATCGTTTTTTGAAACTTTGAAAAAAAAATTAACCTTGTTTTTCTTCATTTTTGAACATGGGCTATAGCCCATACCGTATGGCATACTATAGCACGCCGTTTTTCATCATTTTTGAGGATTTGAAAAAAATGAAAAAAAAAAAAAACATGGGTTATAGCCCATCGTTTTTTGAAATTTTGAAAAAAAAAAAAAAACTTGTTTTTCATCATTTTTGAACATGGGCTATAGCCCATATCGTACGGCATACTATAGCACGCCGTTTTTCATAATTTGTGAGGATTTGAAAAAAACGAAAAAAAAAAAAACATAGGTTATAGCCCATCGTTTTTTGAAATTTTGAAAAAAAAAATTTACCTTGTTTTTCTTCATTTTTGAACATGGGCTATAGCCCATACCGTATGGCATACTATAGCACGCCGTTTTTCATCATTTTTGAGGATTTGAAAAAAATGAAAAAAAAAAAAAAACATGGGTTATAGCCCATCGTTTTTTGAAACTTTGAAAAAATAAATTAACCTTGTTTTTCTTCATTTTTGAACATGGGCTATAGCCCATACCGTATGGCATACTATAGCACGCCGTTTTTCATCATTTTTGAGGATTTGAAAAAAATGAAAAAAAAAAAAAAAACATGGGTTATAGCCCATCGTTTTTTGAAATTTTGAAAAAAAATAAATCGTTTTTCATCATTTTTGAACATGGGCTATAGCCCATACCGTACGGCATACTATAGCACGCCGTTTTTCATCATTTTTGAGGATTTGAAAAAAATGAAAAAAAAAAAAAAACATGGGTTATAGCCCATCGTTTTTTGAAACTTTGAAAAAAAAAATTAACCTTGTTTTTCTTCATTTTTGAACATGGGCTATAGCCCATACCGCATGGCATACTATAGCACGCCGTTTTTCATCATTTTTGAGGATTTGAAAAAAAAAAAAAAAAAAAAAAACATGGGTTATAGCCCATCGTTTTTTGAAATTTTGAAAAAAAAAAATAACCTTGTTTTTCATCATTTTTGAACATGGGCTATAGCCCATATCGTACGGCATACTATAGCACGCCGTTTTTCATAATTTGTGAGGATTTGAAAAAAACGAAAAAAAAAAAAACATAGGTTATAGCCCATCGTTTTTTGAAATTTTGAAAAAAAAATTTTACCTTGTTTTTCTTCATTTTTGAACATGGGCTATAGCCCATACCGTATGGCATACTATAGCACGCCGTTTTTCATCATTTTTGAGGATTTGAAAAAAATGAAAAAAAAAAAAAAACATGGGTTATAGCCCATCGTTTTTTGAAACTTTGAAAAAATAAATTAACCTTGTTTTTCTTCATTTTTGAACATGGGCTATAGCCCATACCGTATGGCATACTATAGCACGCCGTTTTTCATCATTTTTGAGGATTTGAAAAAAATGAAAAAAAAAAAAAAAACATGGGTTATAGCCCATCGTTTTTTGAAATTTTGAAAAAAAATAAATCGTTTTTCATCATTTTTGAACATGGGCTATAGCCCATACCGTACGGCATACTATAGCACGCCGTTTTTCATCATTTTTGAGGATTTGAAAAAAATGAAAAAAAAAAAAAAACATGGGTTATAGCCCATCGTTTTTTGAAACTTTGAAAAAAAAAATTAACCTTGTTTTTCTTCATTTTTGAACATGGGCTATAGCCCATACCGCATGGCATACTATAGCACGCCGTTTTTCATCATTTTTGAGGATTTGAAAAAAAAAAAAAAAAAAAAAAACATGGGTTATAGCCCATCGTTTTTTGAAACTTTGAGAAAAAAAAAAAAAACTCGTTTTTCATCATTTTTGAACATGGGCTATAGCCCATACCGTACGGCATACTATAGCGCGCCGTTTTTCATCATTTTTGAGGATTTGAAAAAAATGAAAAAAAAAAAAAAACATGGGTTATAGCCCATCGTTTTTTGAAATTTTGAAAAAAAAAATTAACCTTGTTTTTCTTCATTTTTGAACATGGGCTATAGCCCATACCGTATGGCATACTATAGCACGCCGTTTTTCATCATTTTTGAGGATTTGGAAAAAAAAAAAAAAACATGGGTTATAGCCCATCGTTTTTTGAAACTTTGAAAAAATAAATTAACCTTGTTTTTCTTCATTTTTGAACATGGGCTATAGCCCATACCGTACGGCATACTATAGCACGCCGTTTTTCATCATTTTTGAGGATTTGAAAAAAATGAAAAAAAAAACAAACATGGGTTATAGCCCATCGTTTTTTGAAATTTTGAAAAAAAAAAAAAACTCGCTTTTCATCATTTTTGAACATGGGCTATAGCCCATACCGCATGGCATACTATAGCACGCCGTTTTTCATCATTTTTGAGGATTTGAAAAAAAAAAAAAAAAAAAAAAACATGGGTTATAGCCCATCGTTTTTTGAAACTTTGAGAAAAAAAAAAAAAACTCGTTTTTCATCATTTTTGAACATGGGCTATAGCCCATACCGTACGGCATACTATAGCGCGCCGTTTTTCATCATTTTTGAGGATTTGAAAAAAATGAAAAAAAAAAAAAAACATGGGTTATAGCCCATCGTTTTTTGAAATTTTGAAAAAAAAAATTAACCTTGTTTTTCTTCATTTTTGAACATGGGCTATAGCCCATACCGTATGGCATACTATAGCACGCCGTTTTTCATCATTTTTGAGGATTTGAAAAAAAAAAAAAAAAAAAAAAACATGGGTTATAGCCCATCGTTTTTTGAAACTTTGAAAAAATAAATTAACCTTGTTTTTCTTCATTTTTGAACATGGGCTATAGCCCATACCGTACGGCATACTATAGCACGCCGTTTTTCATCATTTTTGAGGATTTGAAAAAAATGAAAAAAAAAACAAACATGGGTTATAGCCCATCGTTTTTTGAAATTTTGAAAAAAAAAAAAAAAAACGTTTTTCATCATTTTTGAACATGGGCTATAGCCCATACCATACGGCATACTATAGCACGCCGTTTTTCATCGTTTTTGAGGATTTGAAAAAAAAAACAAAAAAAACATGGGTTATAGCCCATCGTTTTTTGAAACTTTGAGAAATTAACCTTGTTTTTCTTCATTTTTGAACATGGGCTATAGCCCATACCGTATGGCATACTATAGCACGCCGTTTTTCATCATTTTTGAGGATTTGAAAAAAATGAAAAAAAAAAAAAAACATGGGTTATAGCCCATAGTTTTTTGAAACTTTGAAAAAAAAAATTAACCTTGTTTTTCTTCATTTTTGAACATGGGCTATAGCCCATACCGTATGGCATACTATAGCACGCCGTTTTTCATCATTTTTGAGGATTTGAAAAAAATGAAAAAAAAAAAAAAACATGGGTTATAGCCCATCGTTTTTTGAAATTTTGAAAAAAAAATAACCTTGTTTTTCATCATTTTTGAACATGGGCTATAGCCCATATCGTACGGCATACTATAGCACGCCGTTTTTCATAATTTTTGAGGATTTGAAAAAAACGAAAAAAAAAAAAACATGGGTTATAGCCCATCGTTTTTTGAAATTTTGAAAAAAAAAATTAACCTTGTTTTTCTTCATTTTTGAACATGGGCTATAGCCCATACCGTATGGCATACTATAGCACGCCGTTTTTCATCATTTTTGAGGATTTGAAAAAAAAACAAAAAAAAAAACATGGGTTATAGCCCATCGTTTTTTGAAATTTTGAAAAAAAAAATAACCTTGTTTTTCATAATTTTTGAACATGGGCTATAGCCCATATCGTACGGCATACTATAGCACGCCGTTTTTCATCGTTTTTGAGGATTTGAAAAAAAAAAAAAAAAAAAACATGGGTTATAGCCCATCGTTTTTTGAAATTTTGAAAAAAAAAAAACCCTCGTTTTTCATCATTTTTGAACATGGGCTATAGCCCATACCGTACGGCATACTATAGCACGCCGTTTTTCATCATTTTTGAGGATTTGAAAAAAATGAAAAAAAAAAAAAACATGGGTTATAGCCCATCGTTTTTTGAAATGTTGAAAAAAAAAGAAAAACTCGTTTTTCATCATTTTTGAACATGGGCTATAGCCCATACCATACGGCATACTATAGCACGCCGTTTTTCATCGTTTTTGAGGATTTGAAAAAAAACAAAAAAAAACAAACATGGGTTATAGCCCATCGTTTTTTGAAATTTTGAAAAAAAAAATAACCTCGTTTTTCATCATTTTTGAACATGGGCTATAGCCCATACCGTACGGCATACTATAGCACGCCGTTTTTCATCATTTTTGAGGATTTGAAAAAAAAAAAAAAAAAAAAAACATGGGTTATAGCCCATCGTTTTTTGAAATTTTGAAAAAAAAAATAACCATGTTTTTCATCATTTTTGAACATGGGCTATAGCCCATATCGTACGGCATACTATAGCACGCCGTTTTTCATCGTTTTTGAGGATTTGAAAAAAAACAAAAAAAACAAACATGGGTTATAGCCCATCGTTTTTTGAAATTTTGAAAAAAAAAAAAAACTCGTTTTTCATCATTTTTGAACATGGGCTATAGCCCATACCGTACGGCATACTATAGCACGCCGTTTTTCATCATTTTTGAGGATTTGAAAAAAATGAAAAAAAAAAAAAAACATGGGTTATAGCCCATCGTTTTTTGAAATGTTGAAAAAAAAAAAAAAATCGTTTTTCATCATTTTTGAACATGGGCTATAGCCCATACCATACGGCATACTATAGCACGCCGTTTTTCATCGTTTTTGAGGATTTGAAAAAAAACAAAAAAAAACAAACATGGGTTATAGCCCATCGTTTTTTGAAATTTTGAAAAAAAAAATAACCTCGTTTTTCATCATTTTTGAACATGGGCTATAGCCCATACCGTACGGCATACTATAGCACGCCGTTTTTCATCATTTTTGAGGATTTGAAAAAAAAAAAAAAAAAACAAACATGGGTTATAGCCCATCGTTTTTTGAAAATTTGAAAAAAAAAATAACCTCGTTTTTCATCATTTTTGAACATGGGCTATAGCCCATACCGTACGGCATACTATAGCACGCCGTTTTTCATCATTTTTGAGGATTTGGAAAAAAAAAAAAAAAAAAAAACATGGGTTATAGCCCATCGTTTTTTGAAATTTTGAAAAAAAAAAATCCTCCGCAACACTCCGCAATTCCTCCGCATCCTCCGCAACACTCCGCAATTCCTCCGCAACACTGCTTTGAATGCCAGCATCAGAGTTTTGTATTCTGTGACTACCGGCCGTTAGCAAATTGCGGAGTGTTGCGGAGGAATTGCAATTAACCTCGTTTTTCATCATTTTTGAACATGGGCTATATAGCCCATACCGTATGGCATACTATAGCACGCCGTTTTTCATCCTTTTTGAGGATTTGAAAAAAATGAAGAAAAAAAAAAAAAACATGGGTTATAGCCCATCGTTTTTAGATTTTTTTTATTGTATAGCAGTGGCTCACAGCCTCAGCCTGATGACCTCAAAAGTCTCATATCTCCCCTGAGCCATAGGCAGTTGCTTTGGCTTAGTGGTTAAGATGTTGTCCTTCAGTGCAGGTGACCTGTGTTCGATTCCTGGGTGTTACACTCTGAAGAACGTGATTCTATGTTCAACTCTTGATTCTTTCAACTTTACTATCTGAAGGCTAACATACAAAAGATCGCTTCAACAGTACAAAGAGGCAGATGTTACTGAGTGATGGTGTAGTAGGGGTTATTCCGCACAGAGAGTTCATTTTCAAATCCCACTCTTCCTAAAGTTTAATGCTAGTTATTGAGCTTAATTTACTGCTATTCTAGCAGTGGCTCACAGCCTCAGCCTCAGCCTCAGCCTGATTACCTCAAAACTCTAATTGTCGTAGTGGTTAAGATGTTGGCTTTCCACGTGGGAGACCAGGGTTCGATTCCCGGCTGTTACACTATCATATAAAAGAAGACCTCAACAGCGCTAAGAAACATCTGATTAATATGATTCTGTGTTATTTAAACTTTACTAACTGAAGGCTAACGAACAAAAGATCACTTCAAAATGACCAGGAGACTTTGCCTGAGAGTGTCTGACTGATGGTGCAATGGTCTAATCATCAGGCTTTCAGTACAGACATTCCATGTTCAAGTCCTGTTCCTCCTACAGCTCAATGCTGCAGTAATTTGAACTTTTCAAGGCTTGAATGAAAAAGAAAAACTCAAAAGCACCAGGAGACATCTGCTGAATGCCCAAAGGTGCCTTGGCGTAATGGTGTGGAGCGCTTGACCCGTTGCCTCTGCTACAGGCAGTTGGCAGGTTCAAGTCCCATGTCATGACATCAAGGTGCTGGAGGACCATCGGGAGAGGGTGCTCTCTCCCCCTGTTTCCTGAGATGTAACGTTTGGGGCTTATGTCTGAAAGAACCCTGTCCAGCTAACCTTTTACCATGAAAATGTCCAATTTAACATACTCTTACCACCTCTCAGTTTGCCCTTTTCCAACTGGCCTGGAAGCCAGACATAAAAGAGGGACTTTCCAACCAAGTTTTGGCCCAGTATGCAAATACACAGACTATTCTTTCTGTCAGATGATGGGCCAAATTGCTATTTTATTTTTAAACGTTTGACCTAATTCTTATCTGTAAAATTTTAGGTGGACAGGGTTCTTTCAAACATAACCCCCAACTGCTACTTTTCAGGAAACAGGGGGAGAGAGCACCGTCTCCCGATGGTCCTCACTAGTACCTTGCATGGGACTTGAACCTGCAGGCAGGTGGTAGCAGAGGCTACCGATCAAGCACACCACACCATTGAGCTAAGGCACCTTGGGGCAATCAGCAGATGTCTCCTGGTGCTTATGAGTTTTTATTTTTTATTCTAGCCTTGAAAAGTTCAAATTACTGCAGCATTGGTTGAGTATTAGTTTTGAACCAGTAACCTTTGGATTATGAACCTCAGATTTATCTTTTGAGCCACATCGGCATGTAAGGTACAATCGGGAACTTATATTTAACCAGCCGTTTAGAATTTAGATGGACAGTGAAAATGTTCTTCAGGAGAATTGAACCCGGAATGTTCTGCTTATAAACCCCAGGTTTATCTACGGTGCCACACTGGCATGTGAGGTACAATCGGGAACTTATATTTAACCATCCGTTTAGAATTTAGATGGACAGTTCTGTTTATAAACGTCTAAAACAAGTCTAAAAATAGACGTGTTTTAGACGTCTGTTTTGAGGATATGAAAAAAAAAAAAAAAAACATGGGTTATAGCCCATCGTTTTTTGAAACTTTGAAAAAAGAAAAAAAAACTCGTTTTTCATCATTTTTGAACATGGGCTATAGCCCATACGGTACGGCATACTATAGCGCGCCGTTTTTCATCATTTTTGAGGATTTGAAAAAAATGAAAAAAAACAAAAAAAACATGGGTTATAGCCCATCGTTTTTTGAAACTTTGGAAAAAAAAATTAACCTTGTTTTTCATCATTTTTGAACATGGGCTATAGCCCATATCGTACGGCATACTATAGCACGCCGTTTTTCATCGTTTTTGAGGATTTGAAAAAAAACAAAAAAACAAAAAACATGGGTTATAGCCCATCGTTTTTTGAAATTTTGAAAACAAAAATAACCTTGTTTTTCATCATTTTTGAACATGGGCTATAGCCCATATCGTACGGCATACTATAGCACGCCGTTTTTCATAATTTTTGAGGATTTGAAAAAAACGAAAAAAAAAAAAACATGGGTTATAGCCCATCGTTTTTTGAAATTTTGAAAAAAAAATTAACCTTGTTTTTCTTCATTTTTGAACATGGGCTATAGCCCATACCGTATGGCATACTATAGCACGCCGTTTTTCATCATTTTTGAGGATTTGAAAAAAATGAAAAAAAAAAAAAAACATGGGTTATAGCCCATCGTTTTTTGAAACTTTGAAAAAAAAAATTTACCTTGTTTTTCTTCATTTTTGAACATGGGCTATAGCCCATACCGTATGGCATACTATAGCATGCCGTTTTTCATAATTTTTGAGGATTTGAAAAAAATTGAAAAAAAAACAAAACATGGGTTATAGCCCATCGTTTTTTGAAATTTTGAAAAAAAAAAAAAACTCGTTTTTCATCATTTTTGAACATGGGCTATAGCCCATACCATACGGCATACTATAGCACGCCGTTTTTCATCGTTTTTGAGGATTTGAAAAAAAACAAAAAAAAAACAAACATGGGTTATAGCCCATCGTTTTTTGAAATTTTGAAAAAAAAAAAAAACTCGTTTTTCATCATTTTTGAACATGGGCTATAGCCCATACCGTACGGCATACTATAGCACGCCGTTTTTCATCATTTTTGAGGATTTAAAAAAAATGAAAAAAAAAAAAAAACATGGGTTATAGCCCATCGTTTTTTGAAACTTTGAAAAAAAAATTAACCTTGTTTTTCTTCATTTTTGAACATGGGCTATAGCCCATACCGTATGGCATACTATAGCACGCCGTTTTTCATCATTTTTGAGGATTTGAAAAAAAAGAAAAAAAAAAAAAACATGGGTTATAGCCCATCGTTTTTTGAAATTTTGAAAAAAAAAAATAACCTTGTTTTTCATCATTTTTGAACATGGGCTATAGCCCATATCGTACGGCATACTATAGCACGCCGTTTTTCATAATTTGTGAGGATTTGAAAAAAACGAAAAAAAAAAAAACATAGGTTATAGCCCATCGTTTTTTGAAATTTTGAAAAAAAAAATTTACCTTGTTTTTCTTCATTTTTGAACATGGGCTATAGCCCATACCGTATGGCATACTATAGCACGCCGTTTTTCATCATTTTTGAGGATTTGAAAAAAATGAAAAAAAAAAAAAACATGGGTTATAGCCCATCGTTTTTTGAAACTTTGAAAAAATAAATTAACCTTGTTTTTCTTCATTTTTGAACATGGGCTATAGCCCATATCGTACGGCATACTATAGCACGCCGTTTTTCATCGTTTTTGAGGATTTGAAAAAAAACAAAAAAAACAAACATGGGTTATAGCCCATCGTTTTTTGAAATTTTGAAAAAAAAGAAAAACTCGTTTTTCATCATTTTTGAACATGGGCTATAGCCCATACCGTACGGCATACTATAGCACGCCGTTTTTCATCATTTTTGAGGATTTGAAAAAAATGAAAAAAAAAAAAAAAACATGGGTTATAGCCCATCGTTTTTTGAAATTTTGAAAAAAAATAAATCGTTTTTCATCATTTTTGAACATGGGCTATAGCCCATACCGTACGGCATACTATAGCACGCCGTTTTTCATCGTTTTTGAGGATTTGAAAAAAAACAAAAAAAAAACAAACATGGGTTATAGCCCATCGTTTTTTGAAATTTTGAAAAAAAAAAAAAACTCGTTTTTCATCATTTTTGAACATGGGCTATAGCCCATACCGTACGGCATACTATAGCACGCCGTTTTTCATCATTTTTGAGGATTTGAAAAAAATGAAAAAAAAAAAAAAACATGGGTTATAGCCCATCGTTTTTTGAAACTTTGAAAAAAAAAATTTACCTTGTTTTTCTTCATTTTTGAACATGGGCTATAGCCCATACCGTATGGCATACTATAGCATGCCGTTTTTCATAATTTTTGAGGATTTGAAAAAAATTGAAAAAAAAACAAAACATGGGTTATAGCCCATCGTTTTTTGAAATTTTGAAAAAAAAAAAAAACTCGTTTTTCATCATTTTTGAACATGGGCTATAGCCCATACCATACGGCATACTATAGCACGCCGTTTTTCATCGTTTTTGAGGATTTGAAAAAAAACAAAAAAAAAACAAACATGGGTTATAGCCCATCGTTTTTTGAAATTTTGAAAAAAAAAAAAAACTCGTTTTTCATCATTTTTGAACATGGGCTATAGCCCATACCGTACGGCATACTATAGCACGCCGTTTTTCATCGTTTTTGAGGATTTGAAAAAAAACAAAAAAAAAACAAACATGGGTTATAGCCCATCGTTTTTTGAAATTTTGAAAAAAAAAAAAAACTCGTTTTTCATCATTTTTGAACATGGGCTATAGCCCATACCGTACGGCATACTATAGCACGCCGTTTTTCATCATTTTTGAGGATTTGAAAAAAATGAAAAAAAAAAAAAAACATGGGTTATAGCCCATCGTTTTTTGAAACTTTGAAAAAAAAAATTTACCTTGTTTTTCTTCATTTTTGAACATGGGCTATAGCCCATACCGTATGGCATACTATAGCATGCCGTTTTTCATAATTTTTGAGGATTTGAAAAAAATTGAAAAAAAAACAAAACATGGGTTATAGCCCATCGTTTTTTGAAATTTTGAAAAAAAAAAAAAACTCGTTTTTCATCATTTTTGAACATGGGCTATAGCCCATACCATACGGCATACTATAGCACGCCGTTTTTCATCGTTTTTGAGGATTTGAAAAAAAACAAAAAAAAAACAAACATGGGTTATAGCCCATCGTTTTTTGAAATTTTGAAAAAAAAAAAAAACTCGTTTTTCATCATTTTTGAACATGGGCTATAGCCCATACCGTACGGCATACTATAGCACGCCGTTTTTCATCATTTTTGAGGATTTAAAAAAAATGAAAAAAAAAACAAAACATGGGTTATAGCCCATCGTTTTTTGAAACTTTGAAAAAAAAATTAACCTTGTTTTTCTTCATTTTTGAACATGGGCTATAGCCCATACCGTATGGCATACTATAGCACGCCGTTTTTCATCATTTTTGAGGATTTGAAAAAAATGAAAAAAAAAAAAAACATGGGTTATAGCCCATCGTTTTTTGAAATTTTGAAAAAAAAAAATAACCTTGTTTTTCATCATTTTTGAACATGGGCTATAGCCCATATCGTACGGCATACTATAGCACGCCGTTTTTCATAATTTGTGAGGATTTGAAAAAAACGAAAAAAAAAAAAACATAGGTTATAGCCCATCGTTTTTTGAAATTTTGAAAAAAAAAATTTACCTTGTTTTTCTTCATTTTTGAACATGGGCTATAGCCCATACCGTATGGCATACTATAGCACGCCGTTTTTCATCATTTTTGAGGATTTGAAAAAAATGAAAAAAAAAAAAAAACATGGGTTATAGCCCATCGTTTTTTGAAACTTTGAAAAAATAAATTAACCTTGTTTTTCTTCATTTTTGAACATGGGCTATAGCCCATATCGTACGGCATACTATAGCACGCCGTTTTTCATCGTTTTTGAGGATTTGAAAAAAAACAAAAAAAACAAACATGGGTTATAGCCCATCGTTTTTTGAAATTTTGAAAAAAAAGAAAAACTCGTTTTTCATCATTTTTGAACATGGGCTATAGCCCATACCGTACGGCATACTATAGCACGCCGTTTTTCATCATTTTTGAGGATTTGAAAAAAATGAAAAAAAAAAAAAAAACATGGGTTATAGCCCATCGTTTTTTGAAATTTTGAAAAAAAATAAATCGTTTTTCATCATTTTTGAACATGGGCTATAGCCCATACCGTACGGCATACTATAGCACGCCGTTTTTCATCGTTTTTGAGGATTTGAAAAAAAACAAAAAAAAAACAAACATGGGTTATAGCCCATCGTTTTTTGAAATTTTGAAAAAAAAAAAAAACTCGTTTTTCATCATTTTTGAACATGGGCTATAGCCCATACCGTACGGCATACTATAGCACGCCGTTTTTCATCATTTTTGAGGATTTAAAAAAAATGAAAAAAAAAAAAAAACATGGGTTATAGCCCATCGTTTTTTGAAACTTTGAAAAAAAAATTAACCTTGTTTTTCTTCATTTTTGAACATGGGCTATAGCCCATACCGTATGGCATACTATAGCACGCCGTTTTTCATCATTTTTGAGGATTTGAAAAAAATGAAAAAAAAAAAAAACATGGGTTATAGCCCATCGTTTTTTGAAATTTTGAAAAAAAAAAATAACCTTGTTTTTCATCATTTTTGAACATGGGCTATAGCCCATATCGTACGGCATACTATAGCACGCCGTTTTTCATAATTTGTGAGGATTTGAAAAAAACGAAAAAAAAAAAAACATAGGTTATAGCCCATCGTTTTTTGAAATTTTGAAAAAAAAAAATTTACCTTGTTTTTCTTCATTTTTGAACATGGGCTATAGCCCATACCGTATGGCATACTATAGCACGCCGTTTTTCATCATTTTTGAGGATTTGAAAAAAATGAAAAAAAAAAAAAAACATGGGTTATAGCCCATCGTTTTTTGAAACTTTGAAAAAATAAATTAACCTTGTTTTTCTTCATTTTTGAACATGGGCTATAGCCCATACCGTATGGCATACTATAGCACGCCGTTTTTCATCATTTTTGAGGATTTGAAAAAAATGAAAAAAAAAAAAAAAACATGGGTTATAGCCCATCGTTTTTTGAAATTTTGAAAAAAAATAAATCGTTTTTCATCATTTTTGAACATGGGCTATAGCCCATACCGTACGGCATACTATAGCACGCCGTTTTTCATCATTTTTGAGGATTTGAAAAAAATGAAAAAAAAAAAAAAACATGGGTTATAGCCCATCGTTTTTTGAAACTTTGAAAAAAAAAATGAACCTTGTTTTTCTTCATTTTTGAACATGGGCTATAGCCCATACCGCATGGCATACTATAGCACGCCGTTTTTCATCATTTTTGAGGATTTGAAAAAAAAAAAAAAAAAAAAAAACATGGGTTATAGCCCATCGTTTTTTGAAATTTTGAAAAAAAAAAATAACCTTGTTTTTCATCATTTTTGAACATGGGCTATAGCCCATATCGTACGGCATACTATAGCACGCCGTTTTTCATAATTTGTGAGGATTTGAAAAAAACGAAAAAAAAAAAAACATAGGTTATAGCCCATCGTTTTTTGAAATTTTGAAAAAAAAATTTTACCTTGTTTTTCTTCATTTTTGAACATGGGCTATAGCCCATACCGTATGGCATACTATAGCACGCCGTTTTTCATCATTTTTGAGGATTTGAAAAAAATGAAAAAAAAAAAAAAACATGGGTTATAGCCCATCGTTTTTTGAAATTTTGAAAAAAAAAAATAACCTTGTTTTTCATCATTTTTGAACATGGGCTATAGCCCATATCGTACGGCATACTATAGCACGCCGTTTTTCATAATTTGTGAGGATTTGAAAAAAACGAAAAAAAAAAAAACATAGGTTATAGCCCATCGTTTTTTGAAATTTTGAAAAAAAAAATTTACCTTGTTTTTCTTCATTTTTGAACATGGGCTATAGCCCATACCGTATGGCATACTATAGCACGCCGTTTTTCATCATTTTTGAGGATTTGAAAAAAATGAAAAAAAAAAAAAAACATGGGTTATAGCCCATCGTTTTTTGAAACTTTGAAAAAATAAATTAACCTTGTTTTTCTTCATTTTTGAACATGGGCTATAGCCCATACCGTATGGCATACTATAGCACGCCGTTTTTCATCATTTTTGAGGATTTGAAAAAAATGAAAAAAAAAAAAAAAACATGGGTTATAGCCCATCGTTTTTTGAAATTTTGAAAAAAAATAAATCGTTTTTCATCATTTTTGAACATGGGCTATAGCCCATACCGTACGGCATACTATAGCACGCCGTTTTTCATCATTTTTGAGGATTTGAAAAAAATGAAAAAAAAAAAAAAACATGGGTTATAGCCCATCGTTTTTTGAAACTTTGAAAAAAAAAATTAACCTTGTTTTTCTTCATTTTTGAACATGGGCTATAGCCCATACCGCATGGCATACTATAGCACGCCGTTTTTCATCATTTTTGAGGATTTGAAAAAAAAAAAAAAAAAAAAAAACATGGGTTATAGCCCATCGTTTTTTGAAACTTTGAGAAAAAAAAAAAAAACTCGTTTTTCATCATTTTTGAACATGGGCTATAGCCCATACCGTACGGCATACTATAGCGCGCCGTTTTTCATCATTTTTGAGGATTTGAAAAAAATGAAAAAAAAAAAAAAACATGGGTTATAGCCCATCGTTTTTTGAAACTTTGAAAAAAAAAATTAACCTTGTTTTTCTTCATTTTTGAACATGGGCTATAGCCCATACCGCATGGCATACTATAGCACGCCGTTTTTCATCATTTTTGAGGATTTGAAAAAAAAAAAAAAAAAAAAAAACATGGGTTATAGCCCATCGTTTTTTGAAACTTTGAGAAAAAAAAAAAAAACTCGTTTTTCATCATTTTTGAACATGGGCTATAGCCCATACCGTACGGCATACTATAGCGCGCCGTTTTTCATCATTTTTGAGGATTTGAAAAAAATGAAAAAAAAATGAAAAAAACATGGGTTATAGCCCATCGTTTTTTGAAATTTTGAAGAAAAAAAAAAGAAAAACTCGTTTTTCATCATTTTTGAACATGGGCTATAGCCCATACCGTACGGCATACTATAGCACGCCGTTTTTCATCATTTTTGAGGATTAAAAAAAAAAAAAAAAAAAAAAACATGGGTTATAGCCCATCGTTTCTTGAAATTTTGAAAAAAAAAAAAACCTTGTTTTTCATCATTTTTGAACATGGGCTATAGCCCATACCGTACGGCATACTATAGCACGCCGTTTTTCATCATTTTTGAGGATTTGAAAAAAATGAAAAAAAAAAAAAACATGGGTTATAGCCCATCGTTTTTTGAAATTTTGAAAAAAAAATTAACCTCGTTTTTCATCATTTTTGAACATGGGCTATATCCCCTACCGTACGGCATACTATAGCACGCAGTTTTTCATCATTTTTGAGGATTTGAAAAAATAAATAAATAAATAAAAACATGGGTTATAGCCCATCGTTTTTTGAATTTCTTTTTTAACCTCGTTTTTCATCATTTTTGAACATGGGCTATATCCCCTACCGTACGGCATACTATAGCACGCCGTTTTCAACATTTTTGAGGATTTAAAAAAAATAAAAAAACATGGGTTATAGCCCATTGTTTTTTGAATTTTTGAATTTCTTTTTAAACCTCGTTTTTCATCATTTTTGAACATGGGCTATATCCCCTACCGTACGGCATACTATAGCACGCCGTTTTTCAACATTTTTGAGGATTTGAAAAAAATTCAAAATTCAAAAAACATGGGTTATAGCCCATCGTTTTTTGAAGTTTTTGAAAAAAATTATTAACCTACGTAGTTTTTCATCATTTTTGAACATGGGCTATAGCCCATACCGTACGGCATACTATAGCACGCCGTTTTTCATCATTTTTGAGGATTTGAAAAAAACGATGGGTTATAGCTAGTGCTGGGACTCGATTAAAAAAATTAATCTAATTAATCAGAGGCTTTGTAGTTAATTAATCTAGATTAATCGCATTTTAATCGCATATCAATATTCAACCCGAGAACAGCGAGAAACCTTTTTTTTATGTTTTTTGTTATCCCAGTGAATCAATGAATAGTGACTACAGGATACCACTCATTTTCAACATTTTACTGTCATTAATATACCTGTTGTGGAAATAATAATAAAAAGTCACCCCATTCTGTGTTGCCTAGAACTGGAGGTCTGAAAAAAAAATTGTAACAGTAACAAGTACATCTCAGTGACATCACAAAGCTGTACTTACTTCATATTGTTACTGTTTTTTGTCAGACCTGCAGTTCTAGGCAACACAAAATGGGGTGACTTTTTATTATTTCCAGTTTTCAGTACTATAGAAAAGCGCCCAGTGAGAAACGTTCCGCGGTGAAAAAAAAGGTGCGATTAATTTATCTGTAGTTAATCGCGATTAATTTTTCTGTAGTTAATCTAAATTAATCGCAATTAGTCCCGACCCTAGTTATAGCCCATCGTTTTTTGAATTTTTGAAAAAAAAATTATCGTTTTTCATCATTTTGGACCATGGGCGCAGATATCGTATTGCATACTATAGCATGTTTTCTTTGGAGGATTTGAAAAAAATGCATACTACATTTCATGGTTTCGGACGGCATACTATAGTATGTCATATTTTCATGATTTTGGGACACTATGTCAGAGCCAGGACTTGAACCTGCGGCCTCCTGATTCCCAGGCAGGCTCTGCACCCAGTGATCCACTTTGCATGCTGTCAGCAAAAGGCAGAATATATAATGACATTAGAGCCAGACTAGTTTCCATTATGGTTCATAAACATTCAAACGTCTAGAGATAAACAGCAAAAGAAACAATAGACAAATCTCCTGTTATTTTAGTATCAATGGTGTTACTCAAAGGGAACAGCAGACTGAATTGTGGCAGGTAGCAAGTAGATCAGTGACTTTACTGACTTAGCACAGGCTGCATGATCTGGAGGTTGTGGGTTCAAACCCCACTCAAATCTTTACTTGCCAAAATCTGCCATTGACCCATTCTGAATTTCTCAAATTTAAAAGCACTATATTTCTAAAACTATGAAACATTTCAAAGATTCCTTTTCAGGCAAACAGGTCCACTGTAAAATGAATAGGTTTAAATGGAGTTTCTAGGTGTAAGTATGTAGGACTAGTAGCATACTAGCATTAGCATGTATGTATGGAAATGAAGCCAAGCAAATTTGACAATAACATTTGTTGGAATCTACGTGTTAAGTAGGACTGATTAGGACTTCCATCAATTCACTGAAAGAAAAATTTGGGATCAGCACCTCAAAATTCACAAAACTGAACACGAATAACACTTTAAGTCATTTTAACAAAATAAGAATTTATTAACAAATATGAAAAGAGAAATCCCCCCCCCCCACAAATCATTTTAAAACAATGCAAAAGACTCTTTATAAAACTAGTTTCCCATAGGTTTGGGATATGGTCTCCATCACATTTGGAACCGTATGTGGACTTAGTCTTCTCAAAACGTACATTTCAAGGAAAAGACCACAATACATTTAATGGACCACCATAACAGTGTGTACTGTGTACAATTTGAACCAAATGGACCCGCAAAGGTACATTTGAACACTCAAGTTACAGACCTGTTATAATAATAATAATGTTATAATAAAAAGCATCCCTATTTTGCCATTGGTGGAGAGTGCCAGACAGCAGAGCTGGTCCTCTTGTTGAAGCGAGGTTTCTTTGTGTAGAAGATCTCCTCCAGGTTGGGAGGAGAGATGGTTCCAAAGAGAGCATGGAGGTCTGGAGGGTTGAAGTACTCTCTAAGGAGAGTCTGCTGCAGCGCTTGACCTTTTGGAGAACAAAAACAAAACAAAAACATTAAACTAACTGTACTGTAGCTGCCAGTGTGAACACAGCATAAAAGCCAAGATACAGGCATATCATCATTCATTTCCAATGGAAGCCAGAGACACAATATAGTACAAAGCTACCCTTCTTTTCCAATGGAAGAGCCACATGAAGATACAGACATTTGTAGCACAGCATAAAAGCAAAGCTACTTGCCATCATTCATTTCAAATGGAAGACAGCGACATGAAGGTGCAGTACAAAGCTACCATTAATTTCCAATGGAAGGCAGACACATTCAGACATTGGTCAACTACAAACTAAGCCACAAATAAGTTAAGCTGGTTTAAACTTAAGATACAAAGCCGTTATATGGGGTGTGTAGCAGCGCATCTTTAATATCTGCCAGTGCGAACGCAGAATTAGGGCATATAATCAAATCAATTTTAATTATCTAAAACCCCAGCCTAGAGTGGGAGTGAATCTCAGGCAAGATTATCCTCTAGTGTGAGGGGTTCATCTTTTTTTTTTTTACCCATTTTGGGTGGGAACCCCATTGTGTTTTAAACAGTTATAATTTAGCCATTGAAAAATAGCAGATCTACAAGCTCATAGCGCGCCACCGATTGCCGTGCTACGAGCTTGTAGGTCTGCCATTTTTGAAAAATCATGAAAATTATTTCAGAAAACTGGAGGATTTAGAAAACATTTGGTTTTAATTTCGACGTCAGGCCTGAACGTGTGCAGGTTTAAGATATGAGAGAATGTTAAAGATAATTTTGTAGTGTGGTGCCAGCTCACCTTCCGCCCAGGATGGAATGGGTTTTCGTGGTGCCGACTCATCATCCGTCGAGTCGTCACTTTTCTGGTCCATCCCATAATCGTCAGAGTTGCCCGTCAACTTGACGGTCTTGTTTGCACCTTTAGGCGTAATGACGTAGGTCTGTGGAGACTGCTGTAGAAACGCAACAAAATTATGATCAGCATGGACATCAACACCCGAGGAACGCTTGTGTCAGCATCACTAGATCTTGTTACAATGTCAGTCTACCATTCAGGAATTTCATATGACAAGGTAAGGGGACAATGTAGGCATTTAGCAGATGCTCTTATCCAGAGTGACTTAAAGACATACTGTGGGACAGCCCGAGTAAACCAAGACTCAGTCTGAATATACCATGTATAATGTGTATAATCTGTACAAGGTAAAGGATGAACCCAGCATCGGTCAAGATAACTTGCCAGCTAAATTTGGTCAAGAAAAACAAGCCCAATTAACAAAAACAAGAGAACAAACGACCACGGAATGTCGGCAGGGCATGTTAAGGTTCAGACCGCTTCCCTAAATTAGTTGATCGATTACTTTAGAACAAGTCGGATAACGCGACGCACAGCACAGCCTCCACTTTGAAGTTGTGCAAATAATGGAAGGTATTCACTTTCATCATTTGCACAACATCCTGGTTTGGCGGATTGTGTTGGCCACAGCAGGGATTGTAGAAATTCTAGTAAATTTGCCATATTTGGTAGAAGTTTTAGAAAAGCAATAAGCTACAAGAGTGGTGGTTTGAGTTTACAACAGTTAACATCCCAATCGCCAAGGACGAAGTTCACCCTGTGTTAGATGGCCCACCTCTGTCCAGTCGTGTTAGATTTAATTGAATCATGCCTCCCGTTGTTGTCGATCGCCTTTAGTGTTTTGGCTACATTTAGCTGCTCCAGCCACATCCGGTATAACTTCCGGTCCTTCTGTAAAAGTGTTCCGTTGCTATAAATCGATTGGGCGCTATGATTTAATGGATTAAATAACCCTGGGCAAGGGGAGTGTTGAGTACAGGAAGCATTCTGTTCCCATTGCTTTCCCTACTCTTACTTAGCCACAAGACATAGTCTGCGAGTGTGTGTGTGTTTTACCGGAACATCCATGGTAACGTTCATTCCAGCAGGTCCTCCCTTCCCCGCTGGACTCTTCATCAATGAACTCTGAACACACACACACACACAGAGAGAATGTTTAACGCTTTACATCAGAGCAGCTCGTTACAGTCAAACCAATTAGATTAAAGACATTGTGATAATTATTTGTCCATGAAAGATTGAACTAAACTGACCCAAATACAATGGATGAAAGTTGTTAAATATAAATAAGTTAAATATAGCAGGATCAGTTGTTGCTAAGACAGTCTAGGTTCGTTTCCGACCCGAGGCCCATTGCTTTCTTCCTGCCTCTCTACCACCATTTCCTGTAAGGACTCCCTCTTTCATTGGTGTGTTTCCCAGGTTGTGCCTAAACCCTAAGATTTAACTTGAGAAAGACCATGATTGAACCCAACCTTAACCACACAGAAACCCAACCTCAAACATTATGCCTCACTCCAACCTTAATCCCAACCTCAGAAATGATGCTTAAACCCAATCTCAAAATCCTGTCCACCTGGGTAAAACACTACTCAACTGTCTCCCATGAAATAAAGGCTTGGAAATGCCCCTGTCAAATTCAATACATCTAAAAGTAGGTTTCATGTGGTCAGTCATCTCCACATCAACTGTAAAAATAACTTTACTTAAATAGTGTTTTGATTTTACCTCCACATCCATAGTGACATTGATGCCTGCTGCAGACAGTCCTAAAGGCTGCTGGAGGAACCACAAATATGAAGTCATTGCTCAGGTCACATCAACAACATTTAATGACCTAGCAGTTACATTTTATGCAGGAAAAGACAGTCATCCACAGCCCATTAAGTCTTTCATCAACCCTAGTCAAACAAGTCAGAACAATGGCATACAAGTTTAAAAACAGCTAGAAAGTGGCTTCTGTCATTTCAACTTGGTCCATATGTAAATCTAAACAAGTCTACATTACATTATGATATAATACATGGTTGATAAATGTGATTCTTTGCAAACTAACCTGCATCTTAGCTGCTGCTTCAGCCAAGCGCTGTTTAGCAGCCCTCTCTTCTTCAGCCAATCTCTGCTGCTCTTCCTACAGCAGTAGATAGTGTTAATATCGTCATTGTCAGACAGAAACCTTGCATCTTTTCCATAAATATCCCATTTTATACTTGACAGTGTGACTCAAATGTTGCAAAAATAGCAGATCTACAAGTTCTTCACATCAGTGCGTTGCAAGACATGCCCAAATGCCCAATGGGGATGGCAGGTTGAAAGTCGTTTAAAGGACAACCGTTTTTCAACCAAGGTTTAGGTTTTAGGTAAAAGGTGTTATTTTTTCTCCATTTGCTGCTTTTTGTTTTAGGGATTTTATCCGTTTTTGACAGCTGGCGGGGGCATTCGAGCATGGGGCTAAATGTGTATTTTTTACAAAATGTTAGCAATTTATTTTATTATTATTAACTATAGTACTAGACCAAGAAATTACATCTGGCCACAAAAGATCACGGGATCTACCGATTGTGTCAAACTGACATATTGAGCCTATGACAAAGTGTGGCTTCCCACCAGGAGGCTACCTTCACATTCAGTAGATCCTGGGATCTTGTGGCCAGATGTAATTTCTTGGGACTATAGTAAATGATTAAAAAAAAAAAAAAAAAAAAAGCTATAAAATGTAAAGAAAATACACATTTAGCCCCATGCCCCCGCCCACAACAGCTAAAATCCGTAAAACAAAAGAAAGCAGCAAATTAAAAAAATATTAACACTCATCTTTTACCCTCTAATAACCTAAAACCTGAACCTTTGTTGAAAAAAAAAAAAAAGTTGTCCTTTAAGTCACACGTGAGCTTTTAGATCAGCTAGTCTCACAGAACATTGGCCTGTTACAACATGCCCAGAATAGGGATGCTAGGGTACATGTGGTCAACGGTTTCTGGTGTTAAGTTTTACATTGAGCTCCAGAAGCAGTTTGGTTTTTCGGGTGCATGCGTTTGGTCCAACATACTAACAGTCCTACAGTCATGAGACCAAAACCCAACCCCAACCGGAAGCCACAGGTTAGTTTTAACCCGCAGCACGGCTTAGTTTTAACTCGCAGCGCATGTCGGGGGCCACAGGTTAGTTTTGACCCGTCACGGGTTAGTTGTAACCGGCAGTTTACCTTCTTCATCTTGTCTTCCAGCGCCTTTCTTTTCTCAGCCTCTTTCCGCTCCTTCTCCTCAGCCTCTTTCCTCTCCTCTCTGGCAGCTTTCTCTACTCCCCTCTGAAGAGCCTCTGCTCGCTCCCTGAAGACAAACAATACAACTTAGTAACACAACTGCTATAATGTGTAGTAGTGTTACTAGTACTACTACTAGACCATAGTGTTCAGTAAAGTAACTGTTGCGTTAAAGTGTCACAGTACATTGTTGGTGTCAGGCAGATAACTATTCTACACTCGTTGTTTGTTGTAAATAATGCTCTAGTCTAGTTGATCATACTACAGCTTCACACAAAAGCATCAAAAGGTAGCAGATCCACAATGGAAGTTCCCAGGACTTATCCTTTTAGCCTTAATGTCTGAATCCACAGGTGCAACATTTGATTAATAATGTCCGACTGTACCACGTGTTTAAATCTTTGACATTATTCAATAAAGATTAGCCAGGATCATCAAGTATGTTCAGGGTTCAGTGAAGGTTCAGTTTGTACCGTTCAGCCCTCTCCTGTTCCTTCTTCAACTCCTGAGCTCTGCGTGCCTCGGCCAGCTTGTGAGCTCTGTGCGCCTCCTCCTCCGCTCTCCGCTTGGCCTGCAGGGCCTGCTGACGCTTCTCCTCCTCCTCCTGAAGAGAGAACGTACCAAACCTTAAGTTAAATGGTAAGTTTATATGGGATCTTCATCCAAAGCACTTTGCAATGTGCGTCACACTGATAGCAGAGGATAGCTGGCTTGTCAAGAGCAGACAGGGTTAAATTGGGCTACCGGGTTTAAAATGTCAAGTGGTTAAAATATGAAAATAATTAAAGTTAAATAAATATTATTTCTATCTATTACTCGTCATTTATCTCTTTAAGGTCTGAGTCTTGAGTGGTGGCTCAAAATGTTACCTGAAACAAATGTGCAAAACAAGACACTTTGGTGCAAGGATTTTCTTTAATTTACTGTGAGGGAGACACTGCTGTAAACTAGCAATTATTTTATTGTGACTTTGATTTGTGTGACTGAATTTAGAATGAAATGAATTTAGAATGAAATGTTCCAACAGAGTCATTTTAATGACTGAATCAGTCAACAGTAAGTAGGTCGGGGAGGCCTATTGTCGGTAACAGCCAGCAATAAGCAGTGATCTGCAAATCATTGGACTGTGTGTACCGTTAATAGAAATGCCATGATATATTTTTTTACTTTAATATTTATTTTGCAAGTCCTTGTAACTGATTAAAACATTAAAAAATAAAGTGAATACTGTTAATAGAAATTAAAGTGTACTGTCAATTTAATTGAAATATAATATATAAATCAGGTATGCTCCGATCAGGCTTTTTGGGACCAATCCAGATTGTTGCTCATGATCGGCCGATACAGACACCATTCTTGTGCGTAAGGGGAACATTTTAATATTTCCAAAATGACATGTCAAAACCCACGTCCAAACTGTTCCTGTGTGTGAGGAGGAAGGGGAGAATGTTTAGGCCTGTCAAAGATGCAAAATGATATACTATATGATTGACTTTTACACCACTTAAAGGTATAAGATGGGGTAAATTGACGATCACCGATCGACTCATTTGGAGTGAACATCGGACGCCGATTGTTCGGAGCATCTCTATTAGAAATGAAAGAATGTCTCATGTCGGTTAACATAAATGTCAGGTGACCTGCAGTCTACTTACAGCCTGTTGAATCTTCTTCAGTCGCGTCTCCTCCTCTAGCTTCCTCCTGCTGTCAATCTCCTCCTGATGTTTTAACGCCAGCTGCTTCTTCAGCTTCTCCTCCGCCAAGCGCTCAGCACGAAGCTGGAAACAAACGTCGAGTCAATGAATTAGCCCGTTGCAAAGTCCCTCCCCAACCAGTCCTTGTGCAACAGGCAAGTTAGCAACGGTTACTAAGAGGGGAGAAATGGCAAGCTTTCCTTCTCATCGGTTACTAAGAGGGGAGAAATGGCAAGCTTTCCTTCTCACCCATTGAGCTGCATGTTAAATGACGGGATTTCTTCATATAAATAAGCAATAATTTTCAGTAGCAAGAGGTTCAAAACATCTTCTAAATCTAGTCAACCAAGACTGCAGTAGGCTAGGCACTGGACAAATGTGCACAACATTATTTAAATAAACTAGAAATACAAGGACATGTTAGAGGGAGAAACAGTATCCAACTCAATCAACTTACGACCACAGAGTTCTATAATCATAATATAAATGCACTGTAAGACTACTGTGATTAGTATTACTGCCATCACCTGGGTGGCAGTCGTGTAACTTTCCCAACATTAAGCTTTGTATGTGTTAAACACCACAAGAACCATGCAAAATAACATTGAAAGCTATGAGGTGATGAAAGCTTGCCATCCTTAGCAATGGTTGCTAAACTATTTGGATTGGCCAATGGCTTTTGGCTAATTGAGTAGTCGAGGTGGATTTTCACTTAAACACAGTTACAGATAAAAGTAAGGTGAATATACAAGCTATGTTTGCAATTACAAGAAGCACACAAAGCCTGAAAATGGCATTGTTAAAATCAGTATTGTGTCATTTAAAGAAGTTGTAAATCACATGTAGTGTGATTTACAACTATCATGTAGCTTAGAAGCCCTAAAACACAACGTTACAAAACAAAAGAGGGTAAACGTCACCAGGAAGGAAATTAAGGAGAGTTTGTTACCTTGTCGTTCTTCTCCTCCATCTGAACTCTTTTCTGTTCCATCTTTGTCTTCTTTTTTTCTTCTGCCTTTTGTTCTTCTTTGGCTCTGGCTTCAGCCGCTTTCTTCAGCCTCTCCTCCCTCTTCCTACAAACATCAAGGGCAGACAATGAGGAAAATCGGTGCTGGTACACATTACATCATTTAAGTTTTAATATGGCAATAACTTTTACAGTTGGAAAGCCCATTTCACGCCCATTTCATGTAGGTCGCACTCTTGGGAGAAAGATATATACAAATCTAAATAACATTTATTCTGCAGTTGCCATTGACAGTTTGGTGGATTGGATGATTTAAGTCGGTCATAAACAAGACAATTCTTCATGAGTGCAACACACATACTTGGTGTTCAGGTGGGTTGCGTTTCGTACATAATTGTCTGTTGTAACAGTCAAGTTATAAAGTTAAACCATCTGAACATGGTTATGAAGTTAAAGCACCTGAACGCAGTTCTACAGTAAAACCAGACTAAAATAATTCATGGTCATATTCTGTACCTTTTCAGTTCCTCCTGTTTCCTCTTCTTCTCTTCCTCCATCTTATTCATTCTCTCTTCTTCCTGCTCCTGCTTCTTCTTGAGCACTTCCAGCTTCTGGCGTTCTTTTGCCTGACGGGAAACAAAATGCACTCAAGTTCAATCCACCCTGAAGCCGTTAAGCCCAGTCCTTTACCAAACAGTTGTCATCACCATACAAACACACCGTTTCTTGCGTTACAAAGATAAATTAGTGAATTGTAGTTTTTGGGGGAAATTGTGTTTTAAGTGGTTGCATTGTGCATAATTGGTGAGGACTGGGTTTTAGCAATACTGTAGAAAATCCCAGCTTCCCAGGTGAAAAACCCCCAAATATACCAATATGAAAACACTGAACTTTGTGGTAGTTATAGTTTAACTTTCCATGTTAACATGCAGCTAAATGTAGTTATGGGTGTTAAACAAACATGTATCACTGTATAGTAGATGTTCTGGAGAGTGATTTTTTCTCATTAATTTTATCCCCTCAAATTTAAATACAGAATCAAGCAACGTAAAAACTAAATAAAAAACCTGTCCGGGATGCACACAAAAGCCAGAATGAATGTTAAAATGACCCCAAGTGAAGGTGAAATAATCCCTTTAAACAGAATTCAGTTAAATGGCATGAACAGTGTCCTAAAATGAGTTTGACAGCCTGTAACAGATTCCCAATAAAGTACAATTATTAGTTTTACAACCGTGGTGTAAAGAGTTGTTATAACACAAACATAACTAGGAAGTGGTGAACCAATGAGTTGTCCAATGTGTTATGGAAACAATGTTGTGAATCAAATCACTTACCACAACACCCACCGTCTGCTGGAGAGGAGACACATATGACTACATTACCCAACAATCATATTTCTACATCTGACTACAACACACTACATTACCCAATATCCGACTACCCAACATTCATATTTCTACATCTGACTACAACACACTACATTACCCAACATTCATATTTATACATCTGACTACAACACTACATTACAAAACTTTTTCTACATCCGACTACATTACCCAACATTCATATTTCTACATCCGACTACAACACACTACATTACCCAACAGTCATATTTCTACATCCGACTACAACACACTACCCAACATTCATATTTCTACAACACACTACATTACCCAACATTCATATTTCTACATCCGACTACAACACACTACCCAACATTCATATTTCTACAATACACTACATTACCCAACAGTCATATTTCTACATCCGACTACATTAACCAACATTCTGAGTTCTACATCTGGACTAGAGCTCTTCACGCGCCCTGAAAATACTAGACAGGACCCGAGACCCATGCGGGCAGGATCTGTATTTTATCTAAATCACTTGGGCCGGGATCAGTTCCATTACCTCAGAACTCCGGTCCGTCTATCAATATGTGTAACACCTGAGTGGGTCCGAGAAGTCCCGTAGGCTACTACGGTGTGTGAGCGGTAGCGGTGCACTGCAGTCGAGGAAAAACTCAAAGAAACTCGCTAGATGTTTTAGGCTGGTTTGGGATCAGATTAATGCAGTGCAGTGTTAATCATAAAATGCTCATTGGTCAATTTACACAGTCTCCTCCCCATAGACTTTATATTTCGTCAAATAAGAACTGTGATCCAAAAATAATTGGTGAGTAAAACCCAGTGGTTTTACTCATGGCTATGAAGAATCAACAGATGGTGAGGAACGCTAATGTTACAGCCACGGAATTAGTTGCATTCGCCAGAAACAGACTATAAAACTGCTTTCACACTAGGGGCTGAGCCGAGGCGACTGATCAGATTCTGCTCATCACGTCCAGTTCTTGGCACACACAGTTACCAACAGTGACAGTACGTTGTGTTGACTACTACCACTATGTCCACCTTCAGAGGTGCGACAGTAAGGTGTGTTGACGTACCACCATGTCCACCTTCAGAGGAGTGTTGTGTTTAATGAAGGACTTCATGACAGCTGTGCGACCCAGAGAGTTTGGAGTCATCAACATCTGGTTCCGGTGGACAGTCTGGAGGAAAGTCTTCATGTTGGGCCTCACCTGGGGAAAAGAAAACAACAACTTTATTTGTCTGTATTCATCACCCGACCATCGTGTTGGATCAGGCAACTTGGCAATTCTCTAATCAACTGAGTGCCATTGGTTGTCCGAACCCAGATTTGATAGATATCTAATCCGGTAAAACATTCTGGACGGGAACCCCCCCCCCCCCCCCCCCCCCCCCCCCCCTTTAACTCAAAGCTTTGCTTCTGGGGGTCCTTGGAACAACATTTTGAGATGGAGTCCGCAGTCAAATACAGATAATTTTGGGGATCCTTTACATGAAAAATGTTGAGCACCACAGACAAATCAAACTTTTAGGATTTAGAAGACCTTTTTTTTTTTAAAGAATCGGCATCAGGTTTAAATGGGTTAACACATTCACGTCCCAACCCCAGATAAAGCACTTTTATCTTACCACTTTCTTCTGGCTGCTATCTGCATGTTCTTCAGGCTTTCGTTTGGTACTCCTGGAAGCTCTAAAGAGCATGATGAAATGAACACACTTCATGATTCAGCGGCTCATAAATTGTATGTCGTTTGACTTGTATATTGACACATGTTTTTTAGACACCATGTAAACCAACCGTTTGACTGACGATTAAAATAACATTTACAACACTAAATACAGTTTATCAAACACAAATTGACTAAACAGCCATCACAGTTTGAACACAAATCAAAAGCAGTACTAACCTCACAGGTGCCTCAACAGCTGCATCTACAAACGGAAAGGTAATTTATTTGGATTAATCATTGCAAATCATTTATTTAATTTAATCATGTGTACAATGATCACAGCTGCTTTATCACGCTCTAAAAGTCGGATTTGTGGGGATCTGATGCCCCCCTCTGGTCAATAGTTTTATATACGTGCTTCTGATCACTGAATTAAAACATGCATCTTTTAGGGTACAAGATGTCTTACCAACTGTGTGTGATCTCGAGTTTGCAACAGCAGAGCGACTACTGGCCCGAGTCACACTGTTACTGCTGCCACTGGCAAACTCCTGCAGTCACAAGAGAGAAAACGCTGTTAACCTACTAGTACTGCTGCCACAAGAACTATTATGTAAGGACTATATAGATAATGAGAAAGAACTCAGTTGCTGCTGCCACAAGAAAGCAAACATCTTTTGTAAACGCAATGCCACTCTTCCAGTCAGAAGACAAGGTCATTAATATTATTATATTTATGTAATGTCTATAAACAATAAAATGTATGTAATGTCAATAGATTTTAAAATGTAATGTTCATAGACAGACCTCTGGTTCCTCAGTCTCAGCGAAAACCTCAGCAGCCTCCGACAGCTCCCTGAAAGACAAAATGTTTGCAAAATACTTATAAACAGTAATATATAGTCGAGATAATTTGAGACAGCTCCCTCTTGCTGAAAGAATATTAGGATTACGCTGGATAATTAATGTCTTAACACATTAGATGAAGAGGGAAGTAATATTAAGGGGTGGGGGGGGAACGCAACAGTGTCGTTTTTGGCAGCAAATTTTGATTTTAGTCATAGTCTCTTCAATAGTGTGTCACATTTTAGTCAACTTGAATGTTTTAGTGTTAGTCTCGTTTTAGTAGACTAAATATCATAAGATTTTAGTCTACTAAATGTACAGTTGATTTAGTCGACTAAAAAGTATTTTGGTTGGCCTTGATGCCATCGTAATGACCGTTTACACAAAAATAGCCGATCCACATTCTCAAGCAAGTGTAAAATGACTTCTACTGGATCTCCTGTCCCATCCTAACATTTTAGTCTAGTTTTTATTTGTTGACGAAATTGTCAGTATATTTAGTTTGTCATCATAGCTTAGTTCATTTAGTTTCCATTTATTTTTTGTCAGTGAAAAAGAAAAAAAAAAAGGGTAGTCATTAGTCAACGAAATAAACACTAGAACGCAAGTGATACATCCTTCAGAGTGGGTGAAGCAGGAGTCTTTACTGTCAAATGTGTCTGACGACTCTGACCCTACTCAACATCACACCTTTTAGAATAAAGACTCACTCTGGTTGGGTTTCATCCTCATCTTCTGTCTCTGCAGGGGTGTCTTCTACAAAGAAAGACGACAATTCACCATAACTTCACCATACAACCTAAAGGATCCAATGTGCCAAACTGATGTCGGTGTTGATCAGTGCTGAAAATGACTACTAGTACTCAAATCAAATTTGTATAGCATCTTTAAAAACAACTCATTGTACCAAAGTGCTTCACAGGTCAGAGAAAATACAATATAAAAATAAACGCACAGTTATGGAAAGTACTGGCATCATGTTGTAATGTATTGTAGAGTATACAACTGCTGCTATGTTTCTCACACACCTTTACATCCTACCTCTCAGGTACCAAGTGTAAATATGTAGAATAGATAGATAATTTGTTTGCCCTTCTGCAGTTCCCCAATTGTGTTCGTAGCGCCTACCTTATGGAATGAACTACCCCTTTCCCTAAGGAGGGCAGAATCTGTCGATACCTTCAAAAAGCTGCTAAAGACCCATTTGTTTTGTAAGCACTTTGGTTTGTAATTCTGTCTATATCCATGTACTGTACGTTTATATATTTTATTACTATTCTACTGCATTGCATTGTGGTGTAGTTTTATTGTTGATCTATGAGATGCTCTCGTTTTTTCATTTTACAGCACCTTGTGACATTTGTTTTGAAAGGTTCTTTATAAATAAAATGTACCTTCCCCCTAAGCCCCCACCATCCCCTATGGAAATAACATGGCATAAAAACAAATTTCACACACTTTTGTAGACCTGTGATGTGATAATAAAAGCAACACTTACCACTAGATTCGAGTCACTGAACATAACATGTGAACACTTGCCACTAGAGTTGAGTTACTGAATATTACATGTTGTGGACACTTACCACTGCAGGTTGAGCTGGAGGCGTGAGCCTTAAACTTCTTCAGCAGTGACCTCCTGGAGGCTCTGCGGACAGACTCCCGGGTCAGGCTGTGACGCAGGCCTGCTGCAGAGTGACGCAGCGTCAGCGAGACCCTCGGCCTGGTAGGCGTGTCCGCTGTGGCCATACGGCCGGGGGAGGCCACGCTGGCAGCCGTGCGGTCAGGGGAGGCCACGCTGGTGGCCGTGCGGTCAGGAGAGGGCGGCTCTGGCTCTACAACAGCCACCAGCTGTGGAGGCCTGGCTGCCTCGGCAGAGCGCCGGTCGCCGACTGAGATCCTCACCACGGCTTTGGGCAGCGCGGTGGACACCCGACAAGGACGATACTCTGAGGACAGACAAGGACATGGAGAGGAAGCGTTCACTAGGAGCTATTTATTTTAATTTAACAGTCAGACAGGCACACATTCAGTTTGGCACCAGGAAGGTGCACAAGTTTTTAGCAGGGTGACCGGGTCAAAGCGAAGCAGTTATTCCCATAATGTTTGCCGAATTAGTCTGTAAAATAAATGGAATAAAAAAAATACCAAACCTGCAAGAGCTGCTTGGACATTGGACTCATTTATCCCTGCATAAGATTCACGATACCTGGTGCCTCAGAGCCCTTTTGTCGTCGACAAATGGCCAGTACACTACGGTTGTTATAGAAAGTCTATAAAACGTTGCATAAAGTTGTCAATTTTTATTTTATTTTTAAGATGTAGATGTATTCAGGTCATTTTGTACTTAGATCATCAGGTGTGCATAACACTGTTGTTTCCTACTACTCTGCCACAAAAAGAAAATTGGAATTCCACCTACACGATCCATTAAACTATGCAGGCCTTGGCCCAGGCCGTAGCGTAACGGTCTGGGCACCGGACTGGTGATCCAGTCGCAGTGTGCCGCGGGTTCGACTCCCGGACCCGACACGGCCTTTACTGCATGTCATCCCCCCATCTCTCTCCCGTTTCCTGTCAGCCTACTGTCTGTCCCTTCAAAAATCAATAAAAGGCGTAAGCCGCAAAAAAATATCTTAAAAAAAAAAAAAAAAAAAAAACTATGCAGGCCTGAAATACTTCAGGAGATCACAAGGAGAGAAATGCAAACTCCCATAGAAAGGTGGCGTCACTCACTTCCGCCGTTTTTCCTTTGTACATAGTGTTTTCCATTTATTGCTATTCTGTACACCATGTTGATGAATACATAGGACCACAATCGAAACGAGACCCCAGTACTTTTGGCGTTAACGTCTGACTGTACCACGAGCTGTTCACATTTGACCATTAAGTTTACAATCAATAAGGGGATTGTGACGGTACCGTTCATATCTGTGGAGTGCTCCACAGGCTCCGCTTTGACCATGGTGCTCAGTGGCTGCTCCTCGTCTGCCACCTCCAGAGAGACCGAGACCATGCCCTCAGAGGAGGTGGAAGGCTGGGGCTCCAGGACAGCCACAGAGGCGGTGGAGGAAGGCCGAGGCGCCATCACCTCCTCCAAGACCAGGTCCAGTTTCTTCACAGAGGCAGCCAAATTGCTGCGTCTCCCCGTGGAAAACCTACCAAAAAATTAAGTAGTTTTTTAAACTTTCATAGTTTTTTCCAGAACCCCTCACACACACACACACACAATGTCAAGTTAATAAGGCAGACACATGGATCGAAATCCTGATTTACAATTTGTGAAACAGTATGAATGGAGCACTCCAGACCACCCTCCAAGAATTAACAATATGTAAACTTTGCTTTTATATGAAATATCCAAGACTAGGCTTTTACAGAAGATGCTTCTGAACATACTATGTTACCAGTTTGACCTAGCCCGACACATTTTTTCCTTTCACTTCATTATTCAAGAACACATTTTTATAATGGGCATGGTTACTGGTTAGCGAATCAGGGGCTGAAGCCAGGCTATGTTTGACCACTGCATAAAATGCTCCAATCATAAAATACATTTTAAATAAACCAAATATAGCACATCTACAAGCTCTCATACAAAAGACAAAACGCATTGAGAGCTTGTAGATCGGCCATTTTCATACAGCAATGCAGGATGCAGCATTACTTTTATGAGTCAGCATGACTTCTATGGAATGAAAATGACTGGTGACTGACAAGTTTAATCCCATGCCAATGTAAGCAACTAACCTCCTCCTGGTTCGAGCCTCCTCTTGAAGTGCCATAGAAATCCGCTTCTTGCGAGGGCGTCTTTTCTGCGACGGTGTTTTTGGCATAAGCTCTGGCTCAGTGTTGGATTCACTGTAATAAAGACAAGTAGCATCATCTGTAGCTCAGTCAGTGCTGCTGGATTCCCTCACTCCATTCAAAACAAGTAGCTTGCAGACAACATTAGACATTGACTTCAGCCCTATATACTTCCCTCAGGGTTCTATACTTGGCTTCCTTTCCATCTTGTAAAGCACCAAAATGGCTGATTGACAAGTTCACAGCATGGCATGTTGGGAGCTTGTAGATCAGCCATTACGATTTCAACATTGTTTCCCATATTGGGCATACAGGTTCTGCAGGCCAACTGATATTTTTGGTATGATCTCTATATTCTGATATCATTCATAATTTTAATAATCTTCTGATCAGTCCCACGTTGCCAGACTGTTGCCTCCTGCAATTTTCAAATTACTTCTGTCATACAGTCTGGAAGTGAAGCCTCCTCCACACGAGTTACAACAGCACCTTTAAAAACACTCAACTTTATATCTTGTTGCATTACATTTAATAAAAAGGGAAACAAGTTTTAAAACCTACCCAGAGAACATGAGGTACGCCGCCTGCTCGATCTCCTTCAGCCATACCATGTGGACCTGGTCGATCTCAGCCACAAATTCGTCCAGTTCCTGCAGCATCCTCCTGGAGAGGTTTTGAGTGGCTTCGATGGCCATGATGGATGCTAGAGCCAAACACAATGGAAAAATAACCAATCAAAACTGGGAAAGCATCCATGTCTTTTTAACCATTCAAAATAGCATGTTGCTCGCCTAGCGGTGCCTCCCGTGGCTCAAGTCACCTTCAGCCTCTGTCGGTGAAACCGAGTGCACCTTCTTGCAGACTGCTTTTTCAGGCATACTGTGACATTATATACACATTTTTAATGCTTTCTTTCTGGACTGGAGGAACAACCTGGACCGGCCCAGGTAGGGCCGGGGCCATATATGGAGCGTGTCACGAGGTGTGATGGACTGACAACCATATATGGAGGTGTGACGAATTGGCAGAGGGACGGAATGACAGGTTCTCATAGTAATCTTTGTCATATTGATTATTGCGACCACAGGTTCTCATAGTAACCTGTGGTGGCAATAATCATACATTTACATGCACCGGACCTGGGTTCCAACTCATTGGGTTCACAGTGCCTGCTCACAACATAGGCTATACTGTGTGTGAAAATGGGCTACTTGATGCAACGCAATGCACACATTGTGGCCCTGGGCTTGCCTTTAACATCTAGTACCGACCACAACATGGGTCAAAAAAGGTGAATGCTACCCCTTAAGACTGGGCAGTGTGCACATCATGTTAAATTGGCAGTTTGGGATTACTTAACTTGTACAAACACACGATTTGAGTTGATCAAGGTTGCCTAATGCCTACACATCATAATCAGACCTGAATGTGATAATTAATAGGCGTGTCATCAACACAAAAAGGTTCGCCCCTTCCAATCATTTGGCAGTAGTGCCGGTTAGACTCTCGTAGAGATTCGTCAGAATTGGAGGAAAAAAAAGTCTATTTTGGGCTACACGCACGCACACACAGTCAAGCTATATAATAATGTGACCGTGACTGAACAGTAAAGTATTTAGTTTTTACCACGAACGTTCGTGACGACCGTGAACCATTTGCAACCACAAAGTATTTAAAAAAAACGTAGATATGCTCAAATGTTCTCGCCAAAATGTTAATTTATAACACTGTTAGCTTAGCAGCGTTTACTTTAGCTAACTACTAAACTCATTCATAACGATATACATTAACGTAACGGTGAACAAAAAACGACGTTACCTGTTCGGGAATTGGAAATGAAACCTTAAAAATAGATAATAAAATAAAAAATGTTTGTCTGTCTGTTCTACTCCGCTACTCGCTTCCTCCACTCCCCAGACACTCAGACACTGTGCCACAGTGGTCGGAATTCAAAAAGAGAGCGCCGTATTCGTTATGAATCACATCCACCCAATCACAGCGCTCCGTGGAATGAGGTCTCGCAGGAACCTCGCCCCTCATTGACTGATGTGCATGACCAATGGGGAGGAGATTTCCTCCCTGTGGACCAATGGGAAACCGCAGGATTCCAAGGCTGATGATTGATTGATTCATTGATTTATTTATTTTATTCACAGTTAGTAGAATGGGTACAGTTCAAACGAAAGTAAACGAAAGGTAAAAAGGATAAAACCAGAAAAAACACTTGTTTACATCTAGGGTCATTTTAAATCCATCATAACATTTAAAGATGTACAAATATACTTTTAATTGTATGTATGGATAAAAAGGAAATAAAATAAAAATTATAATAACAAAATTGAAAATATGTACAATATGAAAAAATCACACCCATGTGAAGTGAGGGGCACTAATATATGATTAGGTGATGTTGATGTAATGGCGATGTAAAACAAACGGTGCCAACACAAACATAAATGCCATTAACAACTAAGAGACAATATGACGTAATGAGTTACATTATGACGTAAGTTTTCCCTTCATTGTCATTGGCGTTTATTAAACAAACAATGAACTAAAGACAAACATTAAACCTGTATATAGGCCCCTCAAAAATAGGGGGGGCTTTCGTTTTTTTACAGGGGTACTTTGTTGCACTAGTCCGAATTTGTGAATTTGTTTCAGATGCTGTGAACTGTGAATCCATACCGCCCCTGGCAGTTTGCAATATTGTATTAACAATATCAGGAGGCTACAGTCCCGCCTCAAATGGTTTCAACAGAGAATTGCTGAGAAAATGAATCCTAGTAGGCTACAGTCAATCTAATTTAATCTACAAACATAATTGTTAGTAAGTGCCACTGGCTGATCACCTCCATGCCACCCCATTGATGAAATTATTTGTTCAAAAGTAGGCTAAGTAGCCCAGATCAAGTATTAACTGCATACATTAATATACTTTTCAGATGGTCGACATTTCTTGTTTAAAAAAAAAAAATTCTAGTGGTCTTAAATCGTTAAATATTCTAATTCATTGGGATAGGAATTTTTGATTTTCATGAGCTGTACGCCATAAATACTTTATGCACAATGAATTGAGAATATATGAAAGTTTCACTTTTTGAATTATATTACGGAAGAAAATTTACTTTAACAAAATATTCTAATTACATGGGATGGACCTGTATGGGTACTATGTAAACTCTTAAATGTCCATATCTGGGGCCACTCCAAAATAATTTGGCGACCCCCTGAGGTGGTTAATTAATGTCTCACACACATGCACAGAAAGGTAATCAGATATTCCAATGGCTGAGAAAAGACAATCAAATTCAAAGAGGTAAAATAATTCATTTATTTACTGAAATCAATACAAATGAATAGACATGTAACACAGACCATTCGGACCCATATATCGAGAAGTTTTGGACCATATCTGATGACTTCTCACAGTAAGGACATAATTCATATTGCTTTGTCACCTTAATTTAATTTTTATTTAATTTCCACCGTCTTACAATGGTGTTTGTCTAATGCCTTTTCCAGAAGTCTACGGTTTAAGTTGACTTGGGGTTTGACGTGATCAACAATGGGAATGTGTCCACCTTACTGCTAAGACATTCTTCTTGATATAGCTTTAAAAAAGAAAAGGGTAAAAAGTAACGCAAGTGAAAAATGTCCAATAGATCCTTTACAACACACAACAGAGGACAGTCTGAAGGCTTTAGAAGTTACAGCTAAAAAGAACATAAGTACAAACGTTTTCAAAAAGAATGTTTTTCCTTTCATGGACAAATTTAGAAATGAACTGAATCCTTAAATGAAAATGTACATGTGGCAGTCTAAAAAGAACATTATGAAGTCGCCCCCTTCTGAAAAATCACTCAAAATTCACTAAACTAACATAGCCAGAACATTAAAAACCATGATCGCAAACATCTAGGAGGAGCTAAAAGATAATACATACATAAAACTGTGACTACATAATAAGCAACTTGACAGTCCACTTGACAGTGTTGTGGGGGTGGGGGTGGCTGTCCTATTCGTTGGGGTTTGGGTTAGCGTCAGGATACTGGGAGAGGTCGAAGGTGAGAACTTTGCTGATGACACAGTCCCCTTGCTGTGAATAGAGGAGAAGGAAACTTTACAACTTTAAAAAAACAAAACAGGAATGTTTGGAAATCAGCATTGTTCATAAAAACATTGCAAAGGTCAGTCAGTTTGTTGTGAGTTTGTTAGGTCCCACATGACATCATACATACTAGTTGTTTTTAATGATGTTGGGCCATACATCAAAACTAACTGATCTTCGTTTCCAGACCTTACTCCGAACATTACTTGGGGTATAACAATTATTTTATGTATTGTCGTTGTCAGGTGGAGAATCTGGACATGATCCAATGTAGTTATTTAGTCACACGCTCGTCTTATTACTTTTTATTGGTAATAGTTTGATAAAATCCACAGGCAGACTTCACTTATGAAATCTTTCAAAAATGTGTTATGAGCTTGTAGGTTAGCCATTTTTAGTACTTTTGTGTGACACATTAATGCCATATAAAGTAGGGCATAATTAAAAATATATGAAAATAATTTGAAAGATGGAGATACAACGTTTCTGCCCGACAGCAATGAAATATTACATATTTGACTATTATATAGCACAAATGACAAGCAAGACACACCTCCGGGTAGACTCCAATGAGTGAATCTGCCTTGGTGTAGAACTCCTCCTTCAGAGAGATGACAATGGCCTGGAAGTTCTGTACAGACTGGTCCTTGATGTAATTGGCAACCTAGAAAGGATAGAGCATATATGTCAAACTCAAGGCCCGGGGTCCAAATCAGGCCCGTGAATGAATTATCTTTGGCCCGCGGGTAGATATTGAATTAGTATTAGAACTGGCCCTCTGGTATATTGCACGGACCACCATAATACTACAAGTCCCACAATGCACTGCGAGTGCATTGGCACGTATCGAGGGCCCGCAAGCGCAAGCATGCGTCTTCTCACTTGTGGTCAACTTTCAGCTATACCCCTCTCCCCAAAAAATGGCCCGTGTGTTGAAACACAGTCCGGCCCTCGACTTGTACCAATTTCTTTATTTTGGCCCACGGTGTATTTGAGTTTGACATCCCTGGGATAGAGAGTGAAATATTCAGTCACATTTCTAAGTGTGATTGCAGGAGCATTTAGAAACGGTCAAGTCTCAACAGAATGAGAATCTCTACTCGTACACTAACCTTGCCAATGTTGGTGTTGTCCAGAGCCGCATCAATCTCATCCAGAACAAAGAAGGGAGCTGGTTTGTAACTAAACACAAGATGAATAAATGACAGCAAAACTTAACACAGTGATCATTGTAAGTGTCTCACAATTCAAGTAAATAATAAATATCCATGACTTCAGTAAATGAAGTCTAGGGCTGCAAAATATAGGACTTAAAATCAATATGACGCTTTAAAACTACCTCAATTACGATGAATGAATAATAAGAATAAATGTAAATATGTATTAACACTTCCTTCCTCTACCTGTGGATAGCAAACAGCAGGGCCAGAGCGGCTACTGTCTTCTCTCCTCCAGACAGGTTGTCCATGGGTCTGAATCGTTTCCCTGGAGCCACACAGTTGTAGTTGATGCCATCCAGGTAAGGCTCCTCAGGGTTCTCTGGGCCCAGGAAAGCCTATGGGATGTGGACAGACACGTCTAAAAAGTTCCACTACAAGCAACTAGTGGAAATAATTGGGGAATTAACTGTTGATATAGGGATCATCAGGTTACATTTAAAAATGGAATCCCTCTTTCCTTGGTCAATGTAAGAAATGTAAAGTATTTTTCTTCTCTTAATTTGCTTGGTTGCAACCTCAAGTCTATGCCATGCATATTAGCATTGTGTAACTGAAGTACTACTTTATCGGGGTGCCTACCTGAGCACTGCTATTGCGTGAGAGGGCCTTGTAGATCTCATCAATGTTGGTGGCTACGGATTCGAAGCAGGCGTTGAAACGGTCAAACCTCTCCTTCTTGATCTGCTCAAAGGCCTGTTTGGCTTTCTTGGCTCTCTTACGGGCGGCCTCGAACTCTGAGAGACAGAGAGGATCAGACTTCATGAGGAAAACAAGGCACTAACTTCAGTTAGGCACTGTATATAACTATATATAAAAGAGACCTGGTCTCTCTTCAGAATGAGAACTCGAGTCTCTGTGAGATTACCCATTAAAACAAAAAAAGAAAAAGTACCCTTTACAGGTCTGAAACTGTACAAACTGTTGTATTTGTACAGTCTCAGAGTTTCATTTGTAGACTCTGTCTGAGTTATGATGATCCTTGAAATTAAAAAAAAGAGAGTATTGCAATTAGCCCTTAGCTAAACCCCACCCCAAAAAGCGATTGTCCAATGCCAATTCAAATAGTTTAGCAACTGTTGCTAACTATGCAGGTCAAGCTTTCGCCACCTCATAGCTGTCAATGTTATTTTTCATGGCTGTTGTTGAACATAAACACGGCTTAACGCGTTGTGAGCTTGTAGGCTGTGGCTGTGAGCTTGCAGGCTGTAAGAAAGGAGACCCTTCACAATAAAAGCATGCAGCTTTCACAAGTTGGCCCATAATAAAGACAAGGAAAAGGATTAAGAATTCTGTGGCAAAGAGCTATTTTTTCCCCAAAATGTAAAGAAATATATATAATAAGGAATTAATTTGGATAATGGTAATGGAGATATTGTAAAAGTTGTCACTTTATTAATCCCCAAGGGTTTTTTTATTCAATAAAGTCTGCGGTTCTATATGGCTATGGGCTGTGGCAATAAATAAATAAAAAACTAAAATTGTTAAATTTTTTGGAACCATGAACTTTTATTTAGTTCAAAATGTTGAATTAGGAACTATGAACTGAACTAGTTCCTTTTTTAATTTCTGAACTGTGAACTGAACTAGTTCATAAAATGAATGAACGTTCCCAACACTGGAGAAATCCTGTCATTTAACATGCATCTCTATGGGGGAGAAGGACAGCTTGCCCCATCTCCTCGCTGCTAACGTGCCTATTGGACAAGGGTTGGGGAGGGATTGTATAGACCGATTCCGTAGCTGGTCTCATGGTCCCAGCCTACGTATTTCCTGTAGGCGGACTCGACGTAGCTGCGGGGATAAAAGCCTCACCAGGCGCACCTCTTCCACTACAGTGAACGGCAGAGTGACTGATGTTAGTTTGCCTCAAACTTTACTCCTTTACGTGCTTTTTTACTAACACTAACATTACAAAGATGCCCAGAACATCGAGATGAACCTGTGTAGTTTATGGCTGCTCCAACAGTAGTGGCAACATAAAAAATAAAATAAAACGGAATGTCTAATATCCACCGCAGTGGCTGAGACCAGAGCCATTGAGTAATGGTTGAGACGAAGCAGGGAAAGATACATAACGCCAGTGTACTTTATACCTCATACTTTAAATGCTTAGTATGAGGTATAAAATACAGGAGCCTTGTGTTCATAAAACAGAAAGATTTGGTATTGGGTAAGACTGGCGATATGTATCTTTCCCTGCTTCGTCTCAACCATTACTCAATGGCTCTGGTCTCAGCCACCGCGGTGGATATTAGACATTCCGTTTTCTTTTATTTTTTATGTTGCCACTACTGTTGGAGCAGCCATAAACTACACAGGTTCATCTCGATGTTCTGGGCATCTTTGTAACGTTAGCGTTAGTAAAAAAAGCAGGTAAAGGAGTAAAGTTTGAGGCAAACTAACATCAGTCACTCTGCCGTTCACTGTAGTGGAAGAGGTGCGCCTGGTGAGGGTTTTATCCCCGCAGCTACGTCGAGTCCGCCTACAGGAAATACGTAGGCTGCGACCATGAAACCGCTACGGAATCGGTCTATAGCAGACATGAAGTCCACACACCAACTATGACCAACAGTGCGTTAAACTGGTTCCGGATCCCAACCCCTACCACCCTCTATCCCATCATTAATCTGTTATCTAGCTCCCATGGTCTCACCATCACTGGTCTCTTGGAACTTGTCCCTGACGCTCTCCAGTTTCTCCATTGCTTTCATGTTGGGTGCACTGATCCTCTGCAGGATGCTCTGTTGCTCATTCAGACGCTGCTGCAGCGTGTTCATCTCGGCTTTGATCTCGTCCTCTGCCAGTGCATCCTGTCCAGAGAGAGACAGGGGGGGGGGGGCAATAACACTGGGAAGTGTCTCTAGAAACAAGACGCCTGTTGTATGGTACAATCCTCTCTTGTGGCACACTTTACATTTGTGTCAGTTTTGCATAAAGGTTCAAACACATTCAACTTTTGGTCTCAGTTTCACATTTTGGGCCATCAGGCATTCATGTCGAGCAAACGGTTTTAGCACTCCTTCACCACTTATAAGTTAACCATAAACATATGGCCTTTATCCTAGTGGTAACTTGAATAAAGTGGTAACTAAACAACAATCATAATATCCGACAAGGATTAGTGATTATTTCGATATTGGTGAACAAGGACACGGATGTTTAGGTGGAGCATGTGTTGTGTGGCCTTGCTTACCTTGAGGTCCTCAGACAGGTTGCTGTAGTCGATCTCTATGAGGGCCTCTTTAGCCAGCACAGTGCTGGATGCCCTCTCACTCTTATCACTCTTACTGTGACTGCTGCTGGACTCTTCCGCCTGGGAGCCCTGGAAGGACACAACAACGTGACTGTCAGGTGGAAACCTCATTATGTCCAATAATTTCAGGAAATGGGATTTTTTTGGGGGGTTGAAATACTGAAAATAGCAGATCTACAAGCTCAAAACCCATCGAGATGCGTCGTGACGTGAGCTTGTAGATCTGCAATTTTCACTACTATAGCTTGACATAATGGAGATTGTCGCCGGACAGCGACGATAAATAACGACTCATCATGTAGGGATGTGTGTGTTTGCGTGTGCATATACACTAACTCTATATATCCATGGTGTTTGCGTGTGCATATACATACAGTATAGACTAACTATATATCCATGGGTACTATAAATATAAAAGTCTGTCGTCTGTACCTCTCCCTGGCTGATGTCATCCATGGTTCCAGAGCGGAGAGGCAACTTGATGTCCTGCATCTTACAGGCCTGCAGTAAGTTGTGACGATCGCTGCGTTTCTGCTCCAGTTTGGTCTCAATGGCCGTAACCTCCTTCTGGAGCTGGGTCAGTTCTCTGGAATACACACACACAAATAAATGATCAAATGAGACTGGATGTCAAGAAACTTTTACTGAACCTCAATTCAAACTGACATGTAAAATATGTTTTACCCTACCGCCAAAAGCATACATTTTAAAATGTAGAATGAAGGTTATAATTTACAAATATACCGTAAATGTTTATACATGAGTCATCACTAAACAGATTATATACAAAAATATTATTTAATACTTTCTGTCTTATTAACATGAATTGATCATTCATTTCACCACCAGTCAGATTATAAGTATGCAGGCAGCTGCATGTGTTTACTGACTTGTTGGCCCCGCCCAGTTTCTTGCGGATCTCTTCCATTTCATGGTTCTTGTCGTTGACCTCAGACTTCTTGGTCAGATGTGTGTTCTTCAGGTCCTGAAGCTGGGCCATGGTCTCATCGATGATCTTCATGTGTCTGTGCTCCTCCTACAGGAAGAGAGGAAGGATGACAGGAGCCAGACAAAATATAACATGCCTTGGCGTCCAAACCAAGGCACTGGGCATTTACGAATACTCCAGTATGAAGTAAGAGCAACATTTTATACACTCAAGGTTGATTATAAGTCTCCATGCTCCACACGTCTGTGTTTGTCAAAGAGTAGCTTGAATGTCAAGAACATAACTGGTATTGTGATGTCATCATGAGCATAAAGCCGGAATGAGTGCGTCACATCCAGGTTATTTACCTTTTTGAGTCTTTCAATCTCTGCCTCATCCTTCTTGACGGTCTGCTCCCACATCATGACTTTCTCCTGGTCCTCCTTCAACTGGTTCTTCTCATAGTCCACCTGGATGCCCAGACGGGTCTTCTGGGTCTCAAACTCCAGACTGGCATTTTTTAACAGGAAATATGCTTTGCGTTACAATGCATACATGATGATACAAGTAATTTGGTCTTTGTCATTTAGCTGATGGTTCACATAGCCTGCAACCTGGTGGGAGAGTCTAAGACTGAACAGCCACAGTGTGGATGGACTCACCGCTTCTTGGCAATCTCATTCTGCCTCTTCACCTTCTCCTCTTCAAACTCTCTGATGTTCCTCACGCCAATCTCCACACAAAACTCCAAAAACACCTCATCTTCTACCTGGAGAACAACACAAAGGCACAGCTTGTGTTAAGTGCTATTCAATCTGTAGATTCTGCACATAACTATATTTAATCATATTTAAGGGTTTATGTCAAAGCTGAGCGTTTAGATTCTCAATCCGGTTGATGATTTGACATTTCAAATGCAGACCAAGTGTACTACCTGACTGTGGGCAGGGAACTGTTGTAAGGACAACCCAGTTTCAGGTAAGAAGGGACAAAGAGTGAATCACACAGGGATACTGTGCACTTGGACAAAATTAGGGACCCTTTTAGCCCTAAATACTTTAGTAATACTTTAGTTTATCATCTAAATGTCCAAGTCCAAACTGAGGACTCAATCAGAGGCAGCCACGGCAGCTAAGGGTCACAAACTAGAGACCAGAGATGTCCAGGCCATTGAGCCTGACCAGGAACATGTGTGGGAACAAGAGTGCTATATGCATCCTTGCGATATATCTGCAGTTATTGAACATTAATACAAGTCATTAGTAAGATGTCTAGTGGTTCCTGGACAGGGACAGGTTCACTCACCACATTCATGCGGTCCCTGAGGTCATTGACCTCCTTCTCACGGGACTGGACGATCCTCTTGATGTCGTTGATGCGAGGGCCAAAGTTGGCGAGCTCACTCTCCAGCTTGGACTTCTCCTACACGATGCAAACAAAATGTTGTTTATTTTAAAGTTCCACATTAAGCCAATCAGCCAAAAGTGACCAATAATACTCTGCAAGGTGGCCCACCTGCATGTTGAGGGACAGGTGGCGGGTCTTGGTCTGCTCCAGATCACTCTGGGAGTATTTCAGTCTCATCTGCAGGCCATGGGCCTGAGACTGCACCTGACGCAACTCAGCCTCTTTCCTCTTGGCCTTCATTTGCTCCTAGAGAGAGAAAGGCAAGGCAACAGCTGGGAATTAGAAGAATTCTATAACTTACAACGACATATATACACATTCTATATAAACCCAAGCTTCCACAAACATGCCTAAAGCTAAGAGTGAAAGGTTACCTTGAGTTCCTCAGTGAGTTTCTCCTTCTTATCCTTGAGCTTGTCCACTGCCTTCTCGTCCCAGCGCCTGGCCTTGGCTTTCAGGTCACTGGCTCCTCCAGAGATCACACCAGACTTCTGGAAGAGTGTACCGTCCAGGGCGACAGTCTGGTCACAGGGAAGGAAAGAATGTAAGACGAAAACAAGGAGCATCTTCCATAATATTATTTCAGACAGCCATTAGATTTAAAAACTAGTAGGTTGCGCACATCCAGTCCCTCGCTGGTGCTGGAGAAACGGTAGATACAATGTTAAAAAGAGGGAAGTCCGCACAAAGGCTCAGTTCCACTGTGTTTCATTTATTTTAAAATTCTTGTCACCTGATGATGTGTTATGGGCTTGTAGATTGACCAGTCAGAATGTGTGCGTGTGTTTACCTTGTGTCTGTATGGCCCTCCAAAGGCAATCCTACGAGCATCTTCTACATTATCACAGACCAGTGCGTTGCCACAGGCATACTGCAGGGCCTTCTTGATATGGGGAGGCTCATAGCGGATGACATCGATCACAAGCTTGGCTCCGCGCAGTTCTCTCAGTTTCTCATCTGTAGGTTTTACCTGGAATAACAAAGAAGACATTTGATTAAAAATAAAATCTGTACATTTTCTCAGATGCCATTTGTGGGATTAAAATTACATGCTGTCTAAAAAGGTCCCACCACTGCATTGTGAACAGCAAACCAAGTCCCTTCGAACATACCTCCAGATAGTCAAGAGGCAGGAAGGTCTCAGGCTCTCCCCTCTGTTCCTTGATGTACTGGATACAGTCTCTGCCTGTCTTCTCAGAGTCAACAATGATGGCGTCCATGTTCTTCCCCAGCACCTTGGTCACAGCGATCTGGTACTTCTTCTGAGTGGGCTGGCACAGATCAATCAGACGGCCGTACTGCAGGGAGGAAGAGGTGGTTAGAGGAGGGGCAGAGTGAATTGACCATGTTTCATTTATATCAAGCTCATATGAAACTAAATCATATTAGCCAAGCAGGGAAGCAAACCCAGTTCTTACAATATTATATACCTGTGGATAAGGGCTTTCTGTTAGCATAGGAAAACAAGGCCAAACTACTAAGGGTCAACGATGACTGGAGTTGGCTGTCTTACCACAGAGCCAGGGTAAAGCCTCTTGATGCTTTCCATGATCTCTGCCTTGCGCTGCTGGCGGCTGTTCTCCTGCCTGTCAATCCTGGCATCACCCAGTTGCTCCATCACCTACAGACAACACACACACATAAAAATAAAGTACCGTTTTGTCCATCACATTTATATGAAATTTGCCATGGAAAACGTATCTCATTGTTAATTGAACTTGAACTCTGTTATTATGTGTGGGTGATTAGGGTGAGTTCAGTACCTGGTTGAGCTCCGTGTTGATCTCGTCAATCCTCCTCTTAGCCTGCTCCACCTCCTCCGTCAACTCTTCCTCCATGCGCTTCTGCTCGTCCAGAGATTGTCTGAGGAGAAAAATTAAGAGTGAGGAATGAGACGCTAATCACATTGGATCCAAACATCTAGTAACATGGTTAACCGCATAATTGATATATAGCCCCAGTGAAAAAAGCAGCTAAACGTTTCAGTACGGTATGTTAAATGATACTGTGAAGAAGTAGTTACAGTGTTACTATTCACATTTATGAAACTTCCTGGACTACATTGCAGTCCAATGTGTCCTTTTAGGAATTATAAAATATGTTTCATAGTTATTTTTGTACTTTTCCTTGTTTTGACAATGATGGATTATGTTTATGGTACAAAGTGTGATAAACACCAGCGGTGTCCTTTTAGTGTCACACACACCTGCTGGTTGTGATGTAATCTTCAAGCTTCTCAATACGTTTCTGGTTTTCTTCAATTTCACGGATCTTCTGTTTGATCTTGGCCTAGAGGGTGAAACACACAAGAGAACATCTATTTCGGGGGTTTTCAAAGTCTAAGCCTCCCTTCAGAAGAAGCTCAGATTAGTGGTCCTCGTTTCATTTTCCCCCCTGCTAAATTCAATCAAACATATTTGCACAGTATGTTCATTGTTCACATGCTGTATGAGGAATTGGACAATAACCAAAATCCCAGATATCTAGTCTCATAGTCATATCACAATATTGATATATATATATATTATATAGCAATATACTGCCCAGCTCTATACGCAGCCATTGTTACAGAAACGTCCTGTTTATCAGTTTACCTCCCCTACAGTTCTCTGGTACCTCACAGTTATAAAATCATACTTGCATAGGCAATTAAGCATACATATTCAAACATAGTAAAAGCCTGAACCAACCATCATTAGGATGGTCAACAGATAAAGATACATTTTTAAACCAGTCAGTCAGTCAGTCAGTCAGTCAGTCAGTCAGACACACAGACACACAGACACACACACACACACACTTCAGCAGCATTTGGAAAATTATTTCCAACCGTTATCATGATGAAGTATACCTCTGTCTCCACTTTCTTCCTCTCCTCCAGGTCCAGGCGGTCCTGATCGGCTTTCTGGTCGCGGTTAAACTTCTCCAGCTCCTGGGCCAGGGTTGCTGCACGTTTACTGGCCTCCTCCTTCAGACGATGGTACTGCTTCACCTGTAGGACAGATAGAGGGGGGGGGGGGGGGGGGTGAGAGTGGTGAGAGATAGATTTAAACTAGCTATTCTGATGGTGCCATTACACCATTTCACGAGAGCATTCACACCGAACAATCTAGCCAACCTGAGACCACCTACAAAAGTGAAAGTCTTCCTTACTGAAGCAGAAGTACTGAGAGATGGAAAGATCTGTTGACACCAGCCACCCATATATATTTGTGTACTTTTGTAGCAGTAATAACGGTTTTTGCGTGGATAAAAAAAGAAAAAAAGGATAATAATTGGTCAAGCAGGCCAAACATCAGACCTGGTTCTCCTCTAGCGTGAGGTCCTGGCCCTGACTCTGGGCCTCCTCCTCCATGCGCTCCTCAAACTCCTGCTTGGTCAGCTCCACTGCCTTCATCTCCTTGTCCAGCTCATCCATGTCCGCCTTGCGCTTCTTGTACAGCTTCTGGGCGTTCTGCTGGGACTTTTTCGCTGCCTCCAGCTTCTTGATCTTGTGCGAGGTGTTTTCTTTGGCCTTGATGTACTGGGGCCGCTTCTGGTTCAGCTCGGAATCTTTCTCTCTGGAAGGGGATAAGAGTGGCTTTAAAATAATTGCATTTTTTAAAGGGTTTTAGGCAACGGTTACACGGCAACGGTCACTACAGAAAACGGCTAAATACATAGGCGAGAACGGGAACGAACTCACATGTCTTGTTTACGTCACAGCTGTGATAGGAAGTAGAACAGAAGTAGTACTACGCATGTGTGACTGGTATATCTGGCAGTGTACCTAGCCACCTGGCATGCACACTACAGCGTTTTTAACTTTTGAATCATGTTATGCCTCTGATTAAACACAGAATAAACGCAAAAGGTGAGAGCCTTAACTGCTCATGAATAGCAGACAGGTGACTGGTATATACAGCAGCTGTCTCTAGTTTGTGTACAAGGGTTAATAAGATAAGGTGTACATTGTAAAACACTTTGAATGGTCAATGTATGTATGTGTGTGCATGCGTCTGTGAACTTTGCAACAGGTCTGTCAAAGCTCCACCTCTTGCCTGACTCATCTGAGACGGTAAGATTGACCTTCGGATCAAACACACAACATCCAGTGAGGAGGAGAGACTGTCTTTGCACAGCTACAGGAGGGAACACGGACCCGGACCACTGGAACCTGCTGCTGACTTGGACTTTAACAAGAGCCACGATTCACAGCAAAAATAAACTTCAGGGAACATTCTAGAAGACAGAGTGTTACCACCACTGGCTGGCTGTTTCCGGTCTTGAGAAGATTGTTTGAATAGCTTCACTCAGAGACAAAATGTCTTCCAAGGTCTCTCTCTCAGAAGAGGATGTTTCCTGTCCTGTGTGTCATGACGTCTTTAAAGAGCCTGTTCTCCTCTCATGTAGCCACAGCTTCTGCAAAGCCTGTCTGCAGGACTGGTGGAAGGAAGGAAATAAAGGAATGTCCGGTTTGCAAGAAGAGACAATCAAGGGATGGACTTATAGACCTGTCTCTGAAGAACCTGTGTGAGGCCTTCATACAGGAGAGACAGCAGAGAACATCAACAGGGCCTGAGGTTGAGGATCTCTGCAGTCTGCACGCTGAGAAACTCAAAGTCTTTTGTCAAGAATGTCAATAGCCAGTGTGTGTCGTGTGTCTTCATTCACAAAAACACGCCAAGCACCATTTCAGACCCATTGATGAAGCCGCAGAAGATCACAAGGAGGAAGTCCAGAAATTACTGAAGCCTTTACAGGAGAAGCTAGAGGTCTTCAATACTGTAAAAATAAACTGTGATCTAACTGCAGAACACATAAAGCTCCAGACCAGAGAGACAGAGATGCAGATGAAGGAACAGTTTAAGAAGCTTCATCAGTTTCTACAGGATGAAGAGGAGGCCAGGATTGCTGAACTGAGAGATGAAGAGCAGCAGAAGAGTCAGATGACGAAGGAGAAGATTGAGGGTCTAAACAGAGACATATTAACCCTTTCACACACAATCAGAGCCTCAGAGGAGGAGCTGAAAGCAGAACACATCTCATTCCTGCAGAACTACAAGACCACAATGGAAAGAGTCCAGTTCACACTGCAAGACCAACAGCCAGGATCAGGAGCACTGATAGACGTGACCAAACACCTGGGGAACCTGACCTACAGAGTCTGGAACAAGATGAAGGACATTATCAGAGTCTTTTCAGAGGAAGGGATCCACAGGGGGTCAATACAAACTCCAGTTTTCTGAAGGTAAATACTCAGCACTCTCCTCACTGAGGAGTGGTGACTGACGTCTCACTGACGTCTCACTGACGTCTCAGTGGAGCAGAAACCGCAAAAGATCAGAGTCAAGCTGGACTGGAACAGAGGGAAGCTGTCCTTCTCTGATCCTGATACTAACGCACACCTACACACCTTCACACACACTTTCACTGACACACTCTTTCCATTCATTTGGACTGATCAGTCCAACATCCCTCTTAGGATGTTACCATGGAAGGTCAGTGTAACTGTAACTATGCATGACATAGTTAGACATGATGATGATGATGATCATGATCATGATTATGACGATTATCTTGATTATCTGGACCATCATGATGATCATGATTATGATGATTATCTGGACCATCATGATGATGATGATGGTGGTGATGATTATCATGATTATGATGAATGATTATCATGATTATCTTAATGATCTTTTTCTGGAGCATCATGATGATAACTTATAAAACAGTATAAAAGGTAATATCAATTGATGGCTATTATTTCTAATAATAAAGTTACTTAACATAATGTACAATGATGCTTTTACTGCTAAACATTTTCATCATAAAATATAGAATCACCAGTTTGGTTCACCAATTTCCTTATGTTTGTAATCGTTTTATTTAGTGTATTTTTACCTTTGATTGTATGTACGGTATGTATGTATGGAAATTATTTGAAAATCAAATAAACATCTACCACATAACGTTGGTATTATTTGTGTTCAGTTGCATCAATGGTCCCACGTTTACGACGCTAAAAGTTATGACATTTTATATGATGTTGACTACAGGCCAGTATGTTAAATATTCCAAGTTGTATTTTCTGCCTGAGGTTTCTTCCAGTTAAAGCTGCACCATGTACCTTCCTCTTCTACCCCGAATTCCTGCCATTGAGCTAATAGAGCCTGCCTGCTTTCTCAAGGGATAAACTGAATCTTGACCATCACATCCAAATTCATGTCAGATCCTGTCTCTAGGTGAGACATGACCTTTGACACAATCTAATGTCTCAATTCTGCATTTTGTAGTCCTACGTTACGTCCGGGTCCAAGTGGCACCAGCTCCCGTCCACATCTCATTGTAAATAGAATATCTAAACGCATGAATCTTTTCACAATGATGTTATTTTTCAGAAAGGAAGCCATTGAGGGTTAAATGCGTCTTAATGCTTCCAACTCGAGTAGAATTATTAATGTTCTGTACAAGTGTCCATGACAAAGAAAATATATGTGGAGACAATAAAGACTATTATTATCAATATTATTGAAGGTGGTAAGTTTCGGTAACAGTCCATTTGCTCAGTACAATATTTTGTTATATTATAGTTGAGTATGTTGAATCTAGTTTGCATTAATGAGGATTTAGTTGACACAATGAAATAAAATGGCGATAGTATTCAGTGTGGGGCAGACGGCCTGTCAGATTAGGGACTCGGGAGACCAGTAGCTTTGTTGTTGCAAGGAAAGCGGTAAAATGAGACTTTCGTGGTTCTTTTCGTCTCAGATTTAGTCCGACGGAGGGACACAGTAAAACTCTATGGGGACACAAAAGTGACACAAAAGTGGGACCCGGAAGTATCTCTGGAGGGGGAGCTCACGCCACGGCGAGAATACTGAATACTGAAATTAATTTACATAAATGGAAATTTGTCTTTGGCACACCGGCAGTCAGTTTACAACAATAAAACATTACAGCCCAGGCCGTAGCGTAACGGTCTGGGCACCGGACTGGTAATCCAGTCGCAGTGTGCCGCGGGTTCGACTCCCGGACCCGACACGGCCTTTACTGCATGTCATCCCCCCATCTCTCTCCCGTTTCCTGTCAGCCTACTGTCTGTCCCTTCAAAAATCAATAAAAGGCGTAAGCCGCAAAAAAAAAAAATCTTAAAAAAAATAAAACATTACATAAACTACACAGATGCATTAAAATACTATATAAAATGCATTCACATAAACACAGCAGCCGTGATCATGAACAGTGGGGATTAGGTGAACTATTTAATTAAACATTTTATTTAAAATGTCCACACCAGTTGGCACAAACAAAGTCTTGTAACCCTTCTTTTTAGCTAATTTTGCCCTAAGCCTCCTGCCCGATGGCAACAAGTCAAATGCAGAGCAAAGAGGGTGGGTAGAATCGTTGTAAATCTGAAATGCTTTTTTGGTTATGGAGCAGTTGTATATGTCCTGAAGTTGCAATTGTTTGTCTCCAATGATCTTACATGCCTGGTTGACTACCTGGGTGAGCTTGTTTTTATCTCTAACTGAGAGATTCCCAAACCAGGACACGATGTTAAAAGTGAGAACACTCTGTGTTTGCTAGCATTAAAACTTAAAAAAGATAAAGCCGCTGCCTTGCCTTTTTGTAGATGTTATCTGCATTGGTCTGAAAGGTGAGTTTATTGTCTATGGTTGTTCCCAGATATATAAGTCACTGATCTGCTCCACTTCCTCCCCACTCATAGTAACAGGCCTAAAGATGGACCCTGAGCCCTCTGCTCTTGACCCCCCTCCCAAGCACAGCTCCTTGGTCTTAGTGACATTAAGGTCAAGGAAGCTGTCAAACCAGGTGGCAATACGGTCAATGTGCTGGGAGTAAGAGGGTCTGGAAAGTGGAAACGTCCTGCAGGCAGGCAACCAAGGCCATGTCATCAGCGTACTTTATCAGAGAGAACTCTTTGTTGTTGTATTTTAACTAATTTGTGTATAGGGAAAACAACAGAGGAGATAAAAACGCACCCCTGTGGAACGCCAGTATTCAGGACAAGGCAGTCAGACAGAGTGTTATTAATACAGACTCGTTGGGGTTTCTCTCTCAGAAACTCCCTAATCCACAAAATGAGGTTACTACTGACGTTCAAGTCACACAGGCGTCTTAGGAGAAGATGGGGTTGGACCGTATTAAAAGCAGAGGAGAAGTCCATAAAAAGGACACGGACTTATGTTTTAGCCTTGTCTAAGTGACTATGTATTTTATCCAATAAAGTTAGAGTGGCATCCTCTACCTCGACTGGCTCTATAAGTAAACTACATAGGGTCCATGCACTTTCGCCACCATTAGGCTGAACACAGTCCGTCGAGTTTTCACTGCACAACAGCACACAAAGTTAACACAGGAAAGTATTCTCTGAAATACTACTTAACTGATTGTCCGTTGCTTGCTGTTTGTATCGTTTCCCCTTTCAAAAGCTTTTATGCAAAATCAAACCGCACGCACGCACGCTGCTAAATAACTTCCACTGCCCGCCTCCTCAGCCTGCTCGCTCTGTCCGACTGACGAGGCTGCTCTAACCCCAAAGCACTGCACTGTGACCCCCTCTGTCAGAAGTGACAAAAGCGAACATAATACGCTTACTGAAACGGCACAAACTAATAACTACTACTAATAAGGACTATGTTGGTGCATGCGAACAAGAAGGCACTCAGCAGCTCAGACAATTTAGGCCCTTAGTTTAATAACAGGGTGCAAGTAAAAAGTGACAACGTTTCGATGTTTAAGTTACATTTTCGTCAGGTCATGATTGGTGCAATCAGGCGATTCGATAGCGAATCTATATTTTAAATGCAAAAATGAACAAGTAAAAAGACAGAACAATTGGCTGCGATGTTTCATGGTCTAGTGTCTCAAGTCCTCCCCGCTCATGGGTTTCTACTTTCTAATCCTGGGGCACGGGAGGTGGTGCTAAGAGCCTGGCGACGCCGCTTTTATAACTCCCCTCCGGGCAGGGGATCACGTTACTGAGCGTTCACGAGTGGCGGATGGTGTTACTGCTACCGTCTCCGAGGCTACGGCTACCTCTCCCCTCCGCCTAATATCCCCCACCGGTCCGCTGCCCAGCCCTGAGCCCCGTTTCCTTTTCCCCCGGGAGAGGGTTGGGGAGCAGACTGTCCGGTGCTCCGGTGAGAACCGACTGTGGAAGTCTGCACTCCGCAGTGTCCGCTGACTGCGGTCTGTGAGCGAGCAACAATGGCGGACATTGCAAACAAAATCGAAACCTAGATCGAAACTGAAGAGGGGGAGGGATTATACAAAGTAGAACACCAGATGCGAACATCTGCTCATGCTTCTGTGTATCCTGTTCGCTGGGGTAATCCTGATCCCAGCCTGACCGAGACAAATACATCATCATCATCTCCACTCACTTGATCTCTTTCTCCACCGTCTGCTGTTCCCTCATCAGCCTGCCCAGCTCCTTCTTCTTCTCCTTCAGCTCCTCCTCCACGTGGTCCATCTTCCTGCGGTCCTTGTCGATGTCCTTGTTGCGGTGAGCCAGGTCTTTGTTCAGCTTCTCGATCTCCGCCTCGTTGTGGTAGAGCTTGAAGAGCTGCATCTGGACGTGGGCCTTTTGCACGTCGTCCTTCAGACGCTGGTAGCGCTCCGCCTGACAGACCAGAGAAAACCAGAGTTGAGAGATATGGCATGTTAAGTCAAGGGGAAAGGTACAATGGATATTTGTGAGAGTCACCCATTGAATTAAAAATCGCACCCATGCTAACTGAGCAGTGCAAGTATACTTTTATTGTTATAGTTACTGTGCGTGTGTGTGCCTTGGAGTCAAGCAGTTGTTGACTTAAGCACAAGGATTGTAATGACCCTTCCTGACCCCAATCAGTATGCTGCTGGGGTCAGTAGGTCCTACTCTAAACAAACAGACGTAGGCACAGACAGATGGACACAGGGACACACAGCCATTTAAAAGAGCGGTTTGCACCGCTCAAAAAACAACAACCAGTAAGTAAAACGTTTAAATAAAACCCAAATAAGTAAATAATAAACCTCAGACCTGTGTCAATGTCAGTGACGGACAGACAGAAACTTGAAAGATAGAAAAAGGGGATGTTGAATGTTTGTTGTGATAACATAATGAAGTGACAAAAGGTTAAGTGTGGTATCGCAATAGCAATACTAAACCAATATGCAATGAATTGAAGTAGAGGAAGTTTCAATGAACTCCAGAGAGGCAAATGCTTAAAAAAAATCAACCCACCTCTTCTTTCTCTTGTTTGGCCTCCTTTCGCTCAGCAGCAATGTTCTTTTTGCGGTGGTAATTGAACTGGGTGTCCTCCTCAGCTTTCACCATTTCCTTCTTCCTTCGGTCGTACTCCTGGGCCAGCTCCCCGGAACGGGAGATCTCCTCAAACAGAGCCGTTCGCTCTTTGGGGTTCTTCATGGCAATGGACTCCACAGCTCCCTAGAGTGGAAGAGAGGTTAAACGTGGGGCTTACAAATCACACAAGATGCTATGTCCAATTTCAGTTCTGTCGGACATTCAATATGTCACACGTCAATCCAAGGACGTGCATAGACCTCATTGTCGTACTTCTTTTAGACAGTTCTCAATAAGGTATAGAGAGGGTCTACTGGGGCTCATAAATTGTCACAATCTCATTGTTGGTGACAGGTATAGATATAGACAGCTCGATGGGTTTTAATGATCACGCCATTCACATTGGGGTCACATGGTGTTGGGTGCTACGTCAGTCAGGTAGTAAAGTCAGTGGAAGGAATGGAAAGAGAGGGGGTAAACGGGGAGAAGTCGAACTTTGTTGACCGAATTGCTTTACGAATTGCAAAATACCACGCCATGCTACCTGTATGCTATTTGCACTTTGCACTTTGTTATGATGCTGCTAAATGGATTGTTTTTTAATTTAAATAAATGAACAAAACGCTGGATCTTGGAGAAGTGATTTCTAGACAAGCAGCGAGTCTGACAGGTAAACATTTCCCACCAATTCAGCCTCTCGTGACTAAACAAGTTTATGCCGATAGTCGCCATACACTCATGATCAACAATTTTATCAGCAATGCCACGTTTTTGGTGCTTAGACGTCGTCTACACCTGTCCCACATTTGCTACTCAACTGGTTGCCTTTTCATGCCCATCCCTAATGAATGGTTGTGGTTTTGTTTTGGTGTGTTGCGTGTTACATGTTGTGCACAATGTTTTACCTGAAAGACCAGGAAGTTCCTCGCTTTGATGAGGATGCCAAGCTTCTCCAGCTCTTCACTGTACTCAGAGAGTCCCACCACTTTACTGTTGATACGGTACTCCGAGGACGAACCTGATGGAAAAAAACCAGACGCACATTAAAGATGCATGAAAGATGCTTGAAAATTTGCTTTTGCACGATGCCTCCACCTTATCCCAGGTTCAGCTGCCTCGCTGCATTTTTCAAGACGGTGCCGTCACCGGTTCACATGCAGAATTTAGAATATCTAGACAAGCTATGAAACCCAGCCAAGTTTTGTTTACAAATAAAATCTCTCCTTTGAGCAAATTAAATAAAGTCTGACTACATTATTTAATTGTTGCAGACGAGCATTTATGTCACACCCAGATGAGTCCATTGAGCTGCTAGCGCAGTGGTTCTCAAACATTTTTGGCTCAGGTCACAAATAACGTTTTAATCCACAGCACCCCTGAATTACATTGTTACTATATAGCACCTTATGTCTTATTAATGGTTATGTAAATATGTAAACGTGAGCTGAACAAGCTCATGTGTCACGCTATGACACTTTGCGAGCTTGTAGATCGGCTATTTTTGGTGAAGAGACTTGATGTACTTTGGACTGAACAGAAAGACCCACATTGCAAGTGACATGGATATACATTCCAAATACTATCAAAGTATTCTGAGGCTTGCATCAACTCAAGGCACCCACTGTGAGAAACCCTGTGCTGCTAAGCGTCACCAGATTCCCCGCCATGTGTCCACCTACCAATGATGACCCTGGTGAAGGTGCGTTCCTCGCCGTCGTCCTCCTGGTACACCATGCTGACGAAGGCTCTGTTGGCGGCCGGCTTGCCCACGGGCGCTCCGTGGATAAGGTCCTTCAGGGTCTTCACACGCAGGTTACTGGTCTTCTCCGCCAGCACGAAGCTGATGGCGTCCATAAGGTTGGACTTGCCTAAAACACAACATACAGCACACATAATATAACCCACGAATAATAAATGACTAGTGTTTGCACACAAAGATAAATCTATGTCAAAAATATCTCCATGACCCCCGGGACAAGGGGTTGACATACTTTGACAATGCTTAAAGAAAGAGTGGAATAATATAACCTAGCATTATTTTGTTGTTGATTAACAGTATTAAAGTACATAGATACTTAAATTATAACTGTTAAATGTCCACTATAAAGGATTCAATAGTACATATGTCTATGTTCCCTAAACATAGGGGTATAATTGATATAATTGACTTAACAGGAAAGTGAAGTTCAATACAAGGTCTGCTAAGAGGATTTATAAGAAAGCACCATGGCTTGTTTCCATTGGGGACCTTCATGTTTAATTAATCTGAAAATGATGTACAAATATACATAAGGGTCTAAATGGTGACATGAATTAATTCAAGAGTTGGATCATGCACACCTTTGCAGACGAGTCGAACCGTACAAACACATAATACAACGCGTGTACATTCCACACTCAGATTCGATGTCAACAATACATGCATGCATTACGTTAGCCATAGCTTCAGCTTGCGAACTTCTACGTTGGCTGAGCCATAACATAGCTAGCATAACATACCGGATCCATTGGGTCCAATGATCGCAGTGAACTTGTGAAATGGTCCTATGATTTGTCGTCCCTTATACGACTTGAAGTTTTCAATCTCTATCAACTTCAAATATCCCATTTTGCACGATTTGTTCTGCTTAACAATAGGGAAATAGAATGTTAGCTATCTGTTAGCCACAATGCTAGCATGTGATATTTTCGGCAGGCTATCTCAAACGAAAAGCAGTTACAGTCACAGATGCATGAACCTCTCGACGTATGCATTACATTATAAATTGCACTTTTCGCGAACTGCCTCTAAAATGCTTCGTTACTGAAATATAGTTCTAGTAGTGTAAACAACAATGCGCCATTTTACAATCCTGCAGGACGACACCAGAGCGCGCGATTTCGTGAAGACAGAAATGCTCGCGATATCGGACGTCTCCCCTCCCCCTATGAATACTATTCAGGAATCAGTATTCACATCCTCTTCCATCATCGAAATAGAATCACGGACAGATGGATAGATGATCAATATAGGCCTACTCCTGTATGCAGATACATTTATTTTTGAAGGGCATGAATTCAAAATGAGAAATTCTGTAAAATTCCTGTTCTGCATAGGATGGGAAAAAACACAAGTCTAAACTGTGCTTATAGAAGTAGGGATTGGGAATAGGTGCTTTTCTGACCAAACTACTTTTAACTAGCATGGGTGTAGCTCCACAAATTGACCCCTATATGTCAGATAACTAAAGTACAGTAAAATAAACAGATTTATTTTGATATCATCCCTGGGAGAGGACACTAGTCACAAATTGAAATACATTTTATAGACATGGTCTGGTCATATGGAAAAAAGGGCTTCCTTTTAATCAATTTCACCTATGGCCACCTTCAGGTGGATGACAGTTGACCTGCATACCAAAAAACATAATCAGATTTCAAAAGTTCACAAGTCCACATTATTTATTTATTGAGGAACATGATGCAATTAATATTTCATATCTGTGAGAGGCAAAACGCAAGTATGTGCACAACTTGCCAACTATAGGCTGCGGCAGCATGGGGTCACAATAGGGTTCTTCATCGTATCTGTAAGATGAATACAAATTGTAGATCAGAACAACAATTTGGTCAGGATCGTCATGCATTTTGTAGTCCAGAAGTATCACGTATGGCAATAGGGTGTATACTACCAGATGAAAAGCCTCTGTAAAAAATAATATTTGTGCCTTTGTCAAGGTCACAGTGGCCACTCTGTTGATCCTGACACGTTGCAGCAGGTCCAGCAGAGCTTGGCAAACATCTGGCAGCCGTTCTGCAGCAAAGAACAGCTTCTCCAGTTTTTCCTTCTCATGCTCTTGGAGACTTGGAAATGTGAAGATTTTTTTTAGTAAATGTCCCAACATTTCCCAATTCCCTTTGAAGCTGTCCAGTAGATATCATCCACAAATTTATATTCAGAACAAACTTTTAAATATGCATATTCAACAGCTTGGTCTGCTTATAGCATTACAAAAAGGAGCTACATCTGACTGCAGGTGCATAACACAGAAATAGCACATTTCTGGACCAAGCTCTCAAACTCGCAGATTCTAAACTTTTAAATATCATGAACATAAGAGAAGAGGGGGTGAGGATTTATCTTAACTCTCTCACCTTTGGATGATGTCCTTTTGATCCTGGAAGATAGACAACATCTCCATAATTATATTTTATGCTATGTACTCCATGCTTTGGATGCGTGCCAGCCCTGCAATGGCACAGAGATAATCAGTATCAATGAATGAATGAATGAATGAATCTTCTCTGGATCAGAATCAAATTCGGCCCTGTACTGGGGAGTTTTCTTGTGGCCCTGGAACACTATCTATACCCCCCCCCCCCCCCCCCCCCCCCCCAAAAAGTAAAAGATAAATAAAAACGGGTCCCTCGTCCCTGGCACGGAAGTGTGAAGGCTGATATGGTGAAGTGATTGTGGACTTGATTGTAGACTTGATTGTTTTTTAAGTAGTTATTGGGTATCAATGAGCTGTAGTGTATGTTGCAGACCAGGCCCATTGCAAGTTGCTGTATACTCTAGTCTTCTACCCTGAGCGATCCCACCCTAGTAAAATGAGCATTGTTTCTAGAATGGAATTAAGGCCAAGCAGAGTAGCCTGACCACTGACCAGTTTGTTTTGGGATGTCTGAAGTCTTGTTTGTAAGGCCTTTGTGGTGCTATTGTACCGTGAGGTGCATGCAGCCATGCATATACTTGACATTGGATGAGTGCTCCTCCTCAATGAGGAGATCCTGTACAAACCATAGGGGTACAAACTTCTTGTTCTTTGACTTTTTTGTATTACTTTATTTTATTTTACACTGGAAAAATTATAGCCTCTAAAATGCAATCCAGGTAGGTAATTTCCTCTTTTCTTTCACATTTGTCAGAAATTGTCACCCACTTTTAGTACTGTGAAGCTGTTTAGAGAGAATGGATTCAGTTTTACCTACTAGGTGTAATGTTTGTTGTATCAGCAAGCCAGGAGCAGATTCTACCGAGTTCAGAGTTGAGGGCTTTTTCAACCTGCAATTTGTCCCTGTATGAGACCAGCAGAGCCGAGTCATCCGCAAACAGGAACAAATCGCAGTCACAAGCTGACTCCACAAGCTGACTCAAGCCACTCATATTCATATCTGTGAAAAATAGCCTATAATACATGTTGTTATCGCTCGTAAAACTCAAATAAAAATAGTAACCACTTAACCCTTTCACACTTACACTCATACAGTACTTGCACAAATGTTTTTATGTATTGTATTTGTATTTATTTCATTTGTTCTTTTCTTTTTTCCCCCGATTTTTTGTATTGGGAAATGAGTGGTAGTAGTTGGTGCACAAAATATTAAAATAGTATAGGCCTAGTTATCCTTTAACTTTAGAATTTAGCTATAATATAGTTATACACAGTTTGTCATTCATAATTTAATTTGACACTAGTCTGACTGGGGAAACTTATTATCGAGTAGCCTGCACCAGGTGGTGCTAGTTACATTCAGCTCAGACCCAGACCAACCAACCAAGCATGCGCACGCAGCGCACCTTTGGTTGCCATGGCTACAAGTCACCAAACACAGAAAAATGTCACTTGCATGCATTTCTCCATCAACTGCAGGGCTAATGTATTGATCTAAAAGGGCTGTCGGCAGCGGTAAGTATGCCCTATTGGTCGAAACCTCAACTTACTTGAGTTAATAGAGATTGTATAGTGTTTACAAAATCAGCATAGCCTTGGATCAAGACTATCATACAAGTCATAGATGTATTTGATCGAATCTGACAGCCTGACTTTTACTTTCTATGCCTTTGCAGCAGCCTTTGAATAGTTATAATAATAATAATAATAATAATAATAATAATAATAATAATAATAATAATAATAATAATAATAATAATAATAATAATAATACATTTATTTTATAAGGCGCCTTTCAGGGTACTCAAGGTCGCCGTACAGTTATGTTATGTTTATGTATGTCAATGTGTGTGTGTGTGTGTGTGTGTGTGTGTGTGTGTGTGTGTGTGTGTGTGTGTGTGTGTGTGTGTGTGTGTGTGTGTGTGTGTGTGTGTGTGTGTGTGTGTGTGTGTGTGTGTGGTGATGTTTTCATATTAAAGCTCACAGTAGAAACGGTGAAAATGTATAAAGTGGATTTACCAGTGAACCACACAGCAGAGGAGGCTGTTGCGCGCCGACGCGCTGCAGAGGTCGCACGCAAGGCTCGAATCTTCAACACACGGAGCCGCGTGTTGGGCGTGGATCTCAGTGCTCTGGATCAGCAGGTGGAAGAGAAGAAACTACGTCAAAAAGTGGAAAGACAGCGAGAGGAGGCTTTTGGTAACATAGAGGGGCTGCAGGGGACATCAATTAATTGAATTGGATTTATAATTCAATCACCACTGTGTGTTACATGTTGTTTTACTTGTCCAAATGCTGCAGATGAGTTGAGAAGGAGCCACGAGGAAGCGCTGTTGCAGCAAGCAAGAGCTGAGGAGGAGAGGCGAGCGGCGTTGAATAGAGACCTCATTCAGTATCGCACCGTTCATCAGCGCGTGGAGGACTCCCGGGATGCCGATCTCATATGTGACCTGAAGGGGGCGCTCGGACCCACCATTCCAGAGGCAGAGCTGGGACCGGCCAGTATGCAAGTCTTTCAGGTTGGGCCTTATGACAGTGATGGGATTTTTTAAGTGGTGCAACCACTTCTACATCCAGCAATGTCCGCATGTATCATGTATCATGTATCATGAGTGTGTGCGCATGCGTGAAATTGGAACGAGAGAAGTATGTGACATGGCTGCCACCTGCTGGACGCAAACGATACAGAGAAGAAATTGGAACGATACAGAGAAGAAATTGGAACGATACAAATTGGAACGATACAGAGAACCAATAGACGGGAGTTGCACCACTTGGTTCACACTGGTGTGATTTCTTTTTTTACATATCAGAGTAGCAGTGGAAATTCACCCAGTGTCCATCAGCGAATGGTTGAATAGATCAGTGGTTCCCAAAGTGGGGTCGGGGGACCCCTATAGGGGTCCTTGAAGGAGTTCAGGGGGTCCCCAGCTAAATGATACTTATAGGAACCAAATGGACCCTTATGGGTCTGTAACTCAGAAAGTGTACAAATGGAACCAAATGGACCGTTACGGGTCCATTTGGTTCCATTTGTACACTCTCAGAGTTAAATTAACTTTGATTTTACAATATACATTGGGGTCCTAGAGATAGAAATGGGGGACCTTAGCCTAATTCACGTCAAACCGGGGGTCCTTCAAATTAAAATGGTTGAAAATCACTGTCCTTACTCCTTGGCATATATTTTCTAATGGGGGTCTGCAGGCTAATGAGTGTCAATTTAGACGTCCTTGACATGAAAACGTTTGAGAATCACTGGAATAGATGATACTTCAGCATCAGTCCTATACTTTATTTCTCAGTTTATTTTATTTAAAGGGTGATGACATTGGAGAGAAAGAGAGGAAGAGAATGCAGATGGAGAACACAGAAAGAGAGCTACGTGGGCAGAAGGAAGTCGACGAGAAAAGGCGTGTGGAGGACAAATACAAAGGTGAAGGCACACATGCACGCGCGCACACACACACACACACACACACACACACACACACACAGTACACAAGGAGTGATCACCGATGCTCTGACGTACAGTGTAGGCCCTTTAAATCATGCACATGCTTCATGCACTCGTGCACAAACAATCGCACACTCCCACACGCATGCCCTTATCCCGAGGTGACGTTGATGGATGCTCATCTTAAAGGGCCGTTATGTGTGAGAGTATGTTGTTGGAGGGTGATGTGATGGATGTGGGTGTGTGCAAACAAAGTATATGCAGTGTGTGTGTGTGTGTGTGTGTGTGTGTGTGTGTGTGTGTGTGTGTGTGTGTGTGTGTGTGTGTGTGTGTGTGTGTGTGTGTGTGTGTGTGTGTGTGTGTGTGTGTGTGTGTGTGACTGTGTGTGTGTGTGTGTGTGTGTGTGTGTGTGTGTGTGTGTGTGTGTGTGTGTGTGTGTGTGTGTGTGTGACTGTGTGTGTGTGTGTGTGTGTGTGTGTGTGTGTGTGTGTGTGTGTGTGTGCATTTCAGAGGTGCTTAGAGGAAAAGAGATGGTACATCAGGATCTGAGGATGGTTCAGCTGGATGCTTTGGAGGCGGAGTGTAATAAAGCTGCTCGCATCGCACTCAACAACTACAATCATGCTCTGGTGGGTAGGCTATTATCATCATGCACACGTGCGCGCATGTGTGCACACCACCTGCCAAGTGTCCTCAAGGCAAAAACCCAGCGAGGTGTTGAGTTGTGGGATTTTTGGTTGAATTGAAATAACTAATTGAAGATGCTAAACGATGCGTGCACGGTCACTGGGGGGGATCGGTGCATTGCCATTAGTGATGGTGAAGTGCTTTAATGTATGCATACATGGGCCCAGTCTGTGTTTTAAAAGCCCCCGTTTAGCTATTCCCACTTCCCTCACACACGCATGCCTGAATGCACTCTAGCTGAAATCTCCAGTGGGAGGTGTCATTATAAATCCTTAAGGTCACATCATTCTTTCATGTCAATTATGCGGTTCCTCTAATAACCACTCACATGCACGATGCACAAGAAAACACCACTGACTGACTGAGGGGAACGCTGGTGTCTCAGGAGGATGTTCAACATGTGGTTGACCCCCCCAGGGCTGAACTAACCACAGATCAGAGCTCAGGTGACCCAAATGTTTTCCAAGTTCCTAATCATCAAGGGAACTATCGGACTGACCGTGGATCAGTGGTCAGTTTTTTTACACTATGCACATAGTGTTTTATATTTTGTGATGACATAGAATTTTGTTGTTATTTTTCATGTCATATGAATTGAATACCCAAATGGAAACAAGACCTCAAGGACTTTTCAGTGCTATCCTTTTTAGACCAAGTGTTTAACTGCACTAGCTCTGCTGCTGTTTTACATTTCTGTCTAATAAAGTATTCAATCAATCAATCAAGCCTAATCTGCTCTCGCCACCATGCAGGCTGCAGGGCGAGCAGAGAAGCTGAGAGAGCGTCGTACGAGGGAGGAAGGGGAGGGTCTGGCGGAGATGTGGCACATGGTGACGTCGGACATGCTGACCGAGTGTGCCGAGGCGGCAGAGAGGGAGTCTGGGGGCGAGCCGGGGCGGCCCAGAGTTCTGACGGACAGGTGGAGAGGAATGAGCGCAGAGCAGCTCAGAGAAATCCTCAGGGAAAGAGAGGATCAACGTCTTGAGAGACACGTAAGTCACACTGGAGCACACAATAGGACGCAGGTTTCTATAAGCTTCTATATTCAATGTTCCAAGATAGATGTCAACACAAGGTGGTTAATTCTTTTTATATATAAACAAAGAAATAAACAAACAAACAACAAATCTAAGAAATACCATGAATAAAAACATAATTCAGAAGTAGTGAAAATAGCAGATCTACAAGTACACAAAGTGTCGTTTTGCAAGCCCGTTTGGATCCCGAGCAAACGTTTAATTTCTCTTTGGGGTGATTTGGGGATCACTGCTCAGTGTGAAGGTCAGCACAACACAGGTTGCCACAAAAGAAAAGTACGGAGCATGTCCTTTTCAAAAGTCTGTCAAATGTTTTTTTTTCTTCTTCTGTTGCATGTTGTATTTTTCAGAAGCAGCTTGAAGCTGAGAAGCTTCTCGATGCTGCATGGGACTTCCAGCGAATGAAGCTCACTAGAGAGGCAGAGGAGGAGGAGATGAGAACAGAAGAAGTCCAGAGGGAGACGAGGACACAGATGGACCAGTACAACCAGCAGCTAGCTAAAGAACAGCAGACATAGTAAGCTCATGCATACTCAATACATGCGCATGTATACTACTCATACAAGCATGCATATAGCCTATGAAAAATAAATGCCTTATTGAGTATTCAGTAGTGTGGGATAGCAAACTTTGGTATGAGGCCTTGAGATGTATAGAATTCAGAATAAGCATACATACATTATTATATGCAGTATATAATTTATACATTTGTTTTAGACAGTAAATGACTATGTACTGTATTCTTCTGTATCTTCCCCAGTCAAGAGTACCTGAACAAGAAACTCTACACCAACAAACCCACTGCAAACTTCTTCAATCAGTTCAATACCAGCTCTCGCTGACCAGTCCAGCACCTCACACTCACACAAGTAAATAAATAAATGAAGTAGTCTATTGATTGTTTTACTCAGTATTTATTCCCATCTGCCATCCATACAAAAGGGGTATTCAATTCCTCCAGAGTATTCTTAGGTTGCACACAGCATCGATGTTTGTAAGCGATACGGATAGGGGTGATACTGACGACAGAAAGGGACTCCTATTTTGGTACAGATTGTTCCAGTTACTTTATTTTGGATCATATATTCAGTTACAGTAGTTGACTCATCAATGCAGATACAATAATATTGGCCCCATATGCAGTACAAGTCCACTCAGAAGCTGACCAACCAAAAGCCCAACCCCACCCCACTCCTGTCTTTCTCCATGGCACAAACTTCCCTGGTCCTAATGGTGTTCCCCACACAGCCTACACAGAGGCACATCTCCCTCCGGCAGTGACATACTGTATATATATAACCCTCCGCCCCTACTTCCCCGTTCCCCGTCTCCATCAACGATCCCCTCCCACCTCACTATTAGACATCCATCAGTACTGAAGAAGCGTTACTTGCCGTGGTTCTCTATATATGCGGTTTTTTCTTTTCATTTTTTTTAAACGTTTTAACTGTATTTAAAAAAAGGAGGAAACACAACGTAGGTGGAAAAAAAGGCTAGCGGCCTCAGCTTTCCCCTCAATGCATGAAAAGCAAAAGAGCGAGTGGCAGTAGAGTGAGTATCTGCGCGCGTACACTCAATCCTTCATTCAAGGTGAACATTTGCTCTGACACTGACAAAACACAGATGTTTAGCAGCAGATAGTCGAGATAGAATATTGACATGTTTCATGTCGTTCATCATTACTGTATGAAAAATAGAATTCTAACTTTTCTTTTTTCCCTTTTTGTCCTGAGTGCGTCTGTACAATCAACAGGGACTCCACTCAAAGTACAGTTCCTTCAGTGTGCCACTAGCCCATATAAACACAATTTACTCTATTTGCAATCTCTAGGATTGTCAATACAGTAGGTGGCATTTTAGTCTAGTGGCAGACTATTGTTTTGAGTATAGGGAGTGCAGAAACAGCAACATTGCATACGTATAGCTTCTCCCTGTGGTAAGCACAAACTGGCTCACTGCATCCCCATCTCTAATAAATGCACCAGACAAAGACTCCACAGATACTCACTGCACTGCAAAGGTTTACTAGATGGTTACAGACATGAATGCGATCTTAGCTCTCTTTCCAATGCTTCTACTATACTATACTAAAAGACGATAGGAATGAATTGGCAAACGTCTAAGGAAAGATGGGGATTTTTTTTTTCTTTTTTAATATTTATGTTTTTAACTAGGAACTAGCTTTATCTAAAACAGCCAAATCTCACTTTAATTATTTGTCAAATAAGGAAAGTGTGAATAGCGTCAATACAAGGAAGGGAAAGACTACTTGAAACGTTTCAAAATGAACGTAATACAAAGTTAAAACCTGCACATTTTTCACATTAACCTTTTTTATCATACAAACGTTCGGTTAATCAAAACAATCTTTAAGGGCTGTATATTTACATTCAATGAAATGCTGAAAGCTCTCACTCCAGGATTTGTCATATCCATACCAAAACCATTATCTCTCCAGTATATCTCCAGAATTTCTTTTTCCTTTCCAAAAAAGGTTTTTGGCATGTCAATAATACTTCTAACCAGCTCTAACAAATAATACATTCTGCGTTTGATGTAAATATCAACTGCTTGCCTTCGGTGTACAATGGCTGCTGTCACATCTTGCATTGATGAGGACCTGAAAATAATATGTTGAGTGTCACCCACAAATCACCACTGCTCCATTTTGTGACGGGTGAGATGGACAGATATGGGAAGATTGTTCATTAGAGACATTTGTTTAATACACTGTAGAAAGAGACACTGACAAATACAGAAAGCTACACAAAGGTCTCTACACAAAAGAATTACAGAGTTTCATACCAATAATGACATTACACTTCTGGTGAAAAGGCGACAGAGTAATGACATCAGTCTGTTGCTCTATGCAGACCCGGCAGGCACAGGGACTTATAAGGAGCATGTACATATCCATAATACTGTCTTATGGCTAATAGATAAATGTAGATGCAGTTATATACACCACGTGCTATTCAGCAAATTCCTTTTATGCATCCAATGTTATTTATAATAAGAAACCTGGCTTCAGTTAGTTGTAGTGATATCTTGATTCATTATGAAACGTGTCAGTAAACCTATAGGGCATGAAGTACTGAATTACATAAGGGATGTAAAAAAAATCATAAGAAACGGTTGAAAACATAAATAAAACACTGACATAACCAAAAGTATGATTTGTATTAAAAAAGTTTCATAGAAAAAAATTACATTTAAAAAAAATGGCAATTACTGTCTTGAGACATCAAAATGGCTTTAGACACGTACAATGCAAAATAATATAAAATGCATGATCATGAATATTTAAGATTGACGACTTCCCACATCAGCTTGTGCCTCTCTTGTTTGCCTCATAAGACTCTCCTAATGCCCCCCTCCACCAATACACCTCTCCGCAGCACCACAACCTAAAATCTCTCTGATATGTCGATCTCTATGGCATTCTAGCTTCTTTTTTTTTTCCTTTTTTTTATAGTTGTGTTTATCATAACATCTCTCCCAATCCAATGTCACCATGATAAGGGATAGAGAGAAAAGAGGCAAATAGACGAAAGCCATAATCAGGTATGCTGTAAACTACGAAGAGTAGAGGGGGGTGGAGGTCTAAGGACATCATAAGGTCAGGGAACGGGTCTCTATCTATTGTCTTTCGTCAGTCAGACTTGTGTCTCACCGTCCACTACTCTGGACACTCCTTTGGTCAGAAAATAGTCGGGTCAATCAGATGGCTGCCAGGGGGCATCTGAATAGTCAATGTATCGATCGCTTAGTTAGTAGTCACACTATGGATCACAAAGTCAGCGGGGAGCAGGAGCGTATGGGCACGTACGTGTTGACATGTTTTGGTCTGACAGTTCCCAGGGGACGTGGGTGGGTGTGTGGAGGTTAATCCAGGATGGCCACCGAGTTGGGCAGGCCATTGTTGGTGGGAGAGACGGTGGTGGGGTTGAGGGGGGAGCTGTCCGGTAAACCCTCACTGGGACGGCTGTACTGGCTGACCAGGGACTCGTCTATGTTCAGCTCGGTGGTGATGGCACTGCTGCCCAGGAACTCCAGGGTGTCCTCGCTGCACAGCTTGCTCCCGTCACACAGGGATGCCTGGCTGGCGGTGTTCTTCTCCTCGTTGTCACTGCAAAGGGACAACAACGTGGGGGAGAGAGGGAGGAGGAAGAGCAAGGTGGAAAGAGAATACAACAGAAAAAGGTCAAAATATCTTATTAATAGGCTTCATGAAAAGACAAGTGTCATTCAATGATTTATAGTGAGGCTTTTCGCAGATAACTGAATATATACTGCATACAATCTGAAAAGTTGAAAACAAAATGAAAGCATGGTAAATTAGCTTTTTCTAAACACAAGACAAATGTGTATAACTACTAGTATAAGGTGGTAGCAGGGGAAGCATGCACCAGTAAGCACATCCCAGCATACCTTTCTAGAGATCTGTTAAGCAGGGCGAGGCATTGGTCAGAAGAGGGAAGAGTGTAAGGAACACAAAAGGTTAGAAAAAAACAATGTCAAGGGAACCAGGGTTGATTTATGAAGTTAAATGATCAATACAAGAAATCATAGGCTGATGTTGAGATTAGTGATTCTCAATTATTTCAAGGACCCCCAGTATGATATGCATTAGGTCAAGTAACCTTTGGTATGTTTTTTTTATCTCTGGGACCCCAATCTACAGTACAATGTAAACTCTGAAGTCTTTAGTTAACGTACACATGGAACCAAGTGGTTTTGTAAGGGTCCATTTGGTTCCATTTGTCTCCGTCTCTCAGAATTACAGATCAGCAAGGGTCACTTTGGTTCCTAACAATTTGTCTCGTGTATAGCCAGATGGTTAGATATCTATCTGTGTTCTACGTCCGCTCTAGATATCTATCTGTGACATCTAAATTCAGTGAATGGGAAAACTGGGTGGAAAAAAATTCCAAAGAATTCCCCAGACCTATCAGTATAAGCTGATCTCTCTGCTTATCTGGCTTTACGTGAGAGAGATTACCAAACTATCAATCACTTAGGCTGGAACCCCCCTCAAATACCCTTGGGGGTCCCTGGACCACACGTCAAAAGCCAGACGTCTCTAGAAGACTTGACTGGACAAACCTGTACTCTCCAAAGGTCTCATCCTTCATAGGCCGTGCTTCTGAATCCGTTGGACCCTCTTCTTTATCTTTGACTGAAAGGGACAATTGGATTGGATTTCATTATCAGTCCTTTAATCGCCAAGATCATCTCGGATTTGCTCTCTGAGCCACTTCTGGGAAGTTGACAAATGACAGTCTGCCGATATATGGTACATGATAGCACGATGGTGACGAACAACCATTGGACAATGCTTCGGTAACATATATGGTAGACAAAGGATTTAGTGGCTATCTGTAGCCACTATATGTAAACTGACAGCGTGTATATATTATGTGGCTCAGACGTTTGTGTTTGAGATTCTTCTTATCAAATTATGCTGAATATGCATCTTTGTAAAGACATTTTAAAATAGGCTTGTTAAAATGTTGAAATTATGTAATTTATTCATCGCTATGGAAAGTCTATTACCGATTGTTATTATGGTGGCATATCATCACGGATTCAACAGGATTGTTTTGCCATGTCCTTTCTTCCTTGATAAAGATATATTTTGGACTGCTTACTGTTTCTATCCTCATCTCATTAATAGCACATAAAATATATACAGAATATTCCCCCAGAAAGCCAGGGCAAGTGTTTAGCATCTGTCCCTACAGGGACGTACCACCTTGGCATTAAGCAGAGCATACAGTATCCTCTCTTAATTCCACTTACAGTATTTCCATTAAAAGCCTGGTTGCTTGCTGAAGCATATTCTTCTGACGTCTCAGATCCTGTTCCCACTTAGATCTAATTTTCAATAATAGTTATGTATATAGCTCTAGAGTCTAGACAATTCAATGCCCTCAGCATAATGGCTTCTATTCGTTTCCTGGAACGGAACTGTCTGAGTAAACTTTGTCAGCACGAACATTTGAGTTGAAACAAGTCATCAGTGAGAGATCCCTTAAGTAACATCCTATGCTGCACAGTGCACATGCCATTTGCCACACATCTTTTAACTGCATTCCCAGGTGACCAAAAAATCACACCCGTGTGAACTGAGTGGTGCAACTCCCCTCTCCCCCCCCTCTCTCATTAGCAGGCAACAGTGCAGCACTATCTCTCTCTCTCTGATTCTGGCACAACAGTGCCCCTACTGGTACTCATAGTCATACTGGTGCTCATTAACACACACATTAACGTCAGTTACGTCACATAGGTGAACACGGACATTGCTGTTCCTTGGAGTGGTTGCACCACTCAATAATACTAAATAAAAGTGTATGGCTGATCGTGTAGAAGCGGTAACACTCATAACTCAGCTTTAGCATTGCTTAATCCTGTAATTTCAAAAGTCATGTTCAGGTTTTCATGAAATCCCTGTAGAGGTTTGGTTGTACCAGTTCAAGAGATCATCCAGGCTGCCTGGAGTGGTGGAACCAACAGTCTAAGTTATGTACTCAACAGGACCAACAATAAGGCCAATGAATAAACGCAAACTCCTTCATTTTAGGGGCGCCGTAGGGTAGAGAGGCCGTCACACTCTCTACTTGTCTTAAACCGTCTGGTTGTAATCAGAAGGTTTGCCTCCAGGCCCCAGTCTATACATCAAGTGTCCCTGAGCAAGTGCCCCCCCCCCCCCCCCCCCCCCTCGATCTGAGCAGCCATCACCTGGGTGATACTGAAAACTGAATTTCCCCTGCGAAGCTATACAGTAATTTTAAAATAGACTATGAACAAGTAGCACCATGCATCAAATGAAAAGGAGATTGGAAGCACAATTGCTAGTCAAACCAGTCTAAAAATTACCATATCCATCACAACCAAATGTATTTTGCAACCTGCCGTCACAGGCCACAAGTTAAGTAGGACAAGTTGGAACCCTCATTGTTTCTGCCAACAGCCCCAACAATAAGGCCAAATATAACCATTAATAACTGTAATATTAAGTGGAAGACTGTCTGTCTCTCTTCCTTGTTATAGGGTGTGTCTCTATTACATTAAATAGGACTACTAGGTCATTACAGTAGTAAACACCAAAACAGTTCACCAGAAATAAGCAGAAAAATATAAAATAGACACATTGCATGAATGTGACTTAGAACTCTACTGTGGCCGAGTATAATGACTGACATGACGTGTGAAATACAAGCACATACAGTGAGTGAACGTTTCCAGTAGACAGACAAATGAGTTGTATCGCTATAAATCAATACGACGATCAGCATGAGAAGCAGCTCTCAATAACTCAAACATACAGTATAAGTCCAATGTACAGGTCTTAGTTTGCCATGTTTCTGGTATATATTTGAAGATAATTTCCAGGGCCAAGTATAGTGGCTTATTGCAGTTGTTCATGGCCCACTATGACTATATGGCCTTTGATACATACTATGGTTGGCTGTTGAGAACGATGTTGTATTCCCACCGCAGGTGGGCGGGACTTACCTGAATACTTTCCACCTTTGCTTCTCTTGATAAAGCAGAGGATGAGCAATATCAGCAGTAGCAGCACGATGGCGCTCACAAGCCCAATAAACCAGCCCTCTGTGGCAAAGCTTGTGCTCTCCATTACTCCTTCAGACAGGGAGAATGGGAGATTGAGGGCAGGATGAAGAAGGAGAAGAAGTGAGAACATTGGAAACGGAGGCATGGGAGAGGGATGAAAGCACAGGAGGGGATGATGGGATGAAAGAGGATGAAAGGAAGAGAAAGGAGATTAAAAAGAGAGCAAAAGAAAGAGTGAGAGCGCAGGGTGTCCGTAAACCACAGAGACATTCTGTCAGAGAGTGTTACACAAGGGAACCAGGGAAACACGGTGCGACGTCCCAAACAAACAGTACTAATAGATCATTTCATACGGCTCGCCAAGCCCTCTTTTCATCTGGGTTCTTTGAAAGCACTTCAGAAGCATCACAGGCCACCGTGAGACGCTTTGTAGCATCCAAGTCTTTATGTTATAGACGCCCAGAGGAGAGGGAGAAAAAAGGGATGAACTGGGGCATGGGGTCCTACCTGTCCCATTGGTTGTGATGTCAGTCTCCCAGAAGCGGTTGCCGCTGTGGGTGAAGCGTAGGTGGTAATTAGAGCCTGGAGACAGGCCCTTCAGCTCGTAGAAAGCCTGCGAGGAGTTCACAATCTCTGACAGCTTCCATTTATCATTACCTGCGTGAAGGAGAAGTGACATTTTGTTTTTCTTTGTGTTTCAGCACCACAATGTATGTATCCAAAACATGTACAGTTTACTACAGGCTGCAGGGTGAATGAAACGAGGTTTTCCATATACAGTATATCGTCGCTACAAACCTTGTTTCTCCTTGCTACTAATATATAATTTATATTATATATATTATAAGATTTCGAAAAAAATAAATGTATAATGACTGGTCAAAATAGGGACACCACATTTAAAGTGTTTAGATCTGCATGTGGGTTTTATAAATATTTATTAACAAGAACTTAATTATGACAAAAAAATAATAACCATGGATCCACAGGTTTGGCTTATATGTTTTGGACAGACAGCGATAACATGCACATTTTGGGCTCCTTATGTACCCTTCTTGTTGAGGTAGTGGATCTGGAAGACAAGGTTCTTGTGCCTCTCGTTGGTCACCCAGCTGAAATTGACAGACTTCTCTCCAACAGATAGGCCAAAGTTGTCAGGGGGAGCTGAAATGGGTTCCAGACACGCAAACTCACATTCTAGTACTCGCATGAAACAATGGTCACATATTCTTTTCATACACTATGATGCTAATAAACACGCCAGCCTGCTAGTTGTACCTCCTTCCAGAGCGGTGGCGCCCTCCCTCATAATGGGCTCTCCGTCCCCAGCGGCAGTGCGCCCGCTCAGGTAGAAGCGGTATCGGCTGTGTGGGTCCAGGCCCGTCAGGGTGTGGTGTGTGGACATGGGGTCACTGATGTTCACCACCTGCATTATGTTGTCGTCGCTGTCCACGACTGACGACCACCACACAATCACAGAACGCATCACTCAATCACTGCCTGCTCTCTAACACAACCTCCTGGATGTGTGACATGCAACTGACTGATAATGACCATTAGCAAGCTCTGGTATTGACTTTCTTCAGTGCTATCGATCATGTTGAGAATGCATTGTCTTATGCCCTCTATACTGACATCTACTTTTCTATTGTCCTTCATAATGCATGGAAACAAGCACTTAACAAACAGCGAGATAAATTGATGCATGCTGTGGGTGTGGGCCTATGTTACATGTATTTGTAATTGATGGAAGGTGTCAGGTGTAATACCCATGGATTTCAGCTGATATCCTATGAGAATTCCATTGGGTTCGGCAGGTGGAGACCAGCGGACAGTTATCTCTTCCTCTCCTGGACTCTCCAGTTCCAGGGATATGGGAGGACCAGGAGCTAGCAACAAGACAGTCAAGGTTTGATTGAAAATAATGCACTTTTTCATACATTCTTCGGTCTATGAATGGTTTCTTCACCTCAATTTCCCCATAATATTTATCCCTACCATCCGTTCACCTTTTCCCTGTTCAGTTATATGCTCCCTTTGTGTATAATATCAGTGTCACTTCCTATATTGATACTCCTCTGTATAAATAAGGAAGCTAACTAATCCCGGCAACTACCGCCCTGTTTCCATCCTTTGTTCCATTTCAAAGGTTATAGAGAGGTGAATATAATGAGCAGATTGATAGTTATCTGGCTAAACGCAAATGTCTATTAGAATTCCTATCCGTCTTCAGAAGATCTCATTCCACTGACACAAACTCCACCAACACTGTTTCTCACCTCCCTCCCCAGTGTTGAAGGGCAGAGGCTCGGAGGGTGGTCCCTCTCCCTTGCTGTTAAACACGGTGACGGACAGAGCGTAGTGGGAGTATGGCTTCAGACCACTGATCAGCCGCCCACCGTCGTTGGGCCCCGTCTCAATCACTACGGTGGTTTCTGGCTCCCTGGACCTCCGGCCTCGGTGATGGCCCCTGGAGCCCAACCTGGTCAAGTGGATCTGGAACGGGAAATAAGACCAGAGCCAGGACAAGTTGTTAAGGAGGAAAACGTTTGGCTCACCCCTCATTATGTTTCAAGGAAAGAAATCCAGCTTCATATTGGTTTTCTAGATTACGCATTACGTATTCTTTGTTAAAGCTTCATAGATCTTAACTCGCCATTAAAATTGTGTGGTTTTAAAATAGTTACAAAAGGGTATACTGTAGCTCATTTGAGGGTGTTAAAGATGGAGTGTTTTGTATGTGTCTATATGGAGTTACATAGATGTGGTTAAAATATTCAAAATGTCTTCCCTATGTATTTTTGGTTTCTTCCTGAAATCCTTTGAGTCAAAAGGCCCAATCAAAATCACACCACTTTTGTGTGATTTTAGCCATAACCCCACAACAATAATAATATTATTATTATATTTAAAGATGGAGTGCCACAAATTTTTTTCTCCAGTTTTTCATGTGTCTATGAGGTGACAGTACTTCATTAGACACCCTGGAGTTGTTTTTATGTGCAATGGTGTATTAACTTTGTATTTAGGGTTTCTTCCTGGAGGCTGAACCCTTGACAGTCAAACGGGCCAATGAAGTAAACAGTAATATAGTGACATCACACTATCAGCCCCTCCCCAAACCCCTCCCCCCTTTATCATACTACTACAGCTGTGGGTGCGGCTTCAGTTCAGGTGGATCACCACCCATCACCACCCACCAGGCAGACCAGGCATACTTAATGAACTGGTGGGCGTGTCCACATAAAAGCATGATTTTAACAAATACTGTACACTTTTTGGAAAAAGTTCTTCCCCCTTATATTGTAATAATACCTGATGATCATGTTTTAGGGTGGAAAAAAATGGTGGCACTTAATAATAATTGTTTTTTTAACTTGGACCTAGAGAATATCACATTTTAGCAGCAAGCAGCAACAGAAATTAGGCCAAAGAATAGAATAGATACAAGACAATGACCTTGTATCCCAGCAGGAGTCCTCTGACTGTCTCCTTGTCCACTGGGGCCCAGGTCACTCTGACGGCTGTGGCGTTCAGCACCGCCATTCCCACATTCATGGGAGCCTCTTGGGGGTCTGAGAGACAGAGAGTGGATGACAATAGAGACACAGTGACTGTTGAGAAGGGATCCAGAGAGAAAGCTCCAAAAGTTTCTTCGCTGATTAAAAAAAAGACAACTTTAGCGACTGTTAGATCAAGATATTTCCAGACCTTTTCCATAAGGCATTCTTTTCTTTTCAATTTGGCAAATATTGTCCATTTTCTCTAAATTAAGTCGAGTTAAGTCGCCATTCAGACTGGATGGTCCTATACATAGGGTGGTATTGACACACCATGCCTCCTCCGACCGATACACATGGAATGGCCTGCCTCCTCTTTTCACCTGGAAGAGCCATGTCAAGAAACATCCTATTCATATTCCTCAAAGTTGAACACCTATGCTGACAGGTGCTCTTCACCAACCTTTATGTACTGGTGCTGTGACAAAGATTGCCCTCCCCCGTCCAGCTTCCCTCCTACGAACGTGGCCAATTGTGCTCCTTTAACTTTACCCCTGCACCACCCAAGTGTCCCAAGAGGTATATTGTGGTGGTAGATTTTCTTTACCATCCTCCCCAGAGTAGCCAATGACGGGGTCTGGCTCCGGTCCCTCTCCTTTCTCATTGATAGCCTGAACTTTGATCTCAAAGGCAGAATAGTTGCCAACGTCAGTGACAATGAAAGGAGGCACAGTGGTGTAGTTCACATGCCAGGTCGGTCCGCTGCCCATCACTCGCCTCCACAGCACCCTGTACCGGAAGTCCGGTCCGTTGAAGTTACGCCTGTTCATTCCCTGGAGTGACGGGGATGAGAACCAATCACAAACAAGAACACTTCCAGAAGAAATGTGTCGTTTGAAAACTTCTAAATGTCTGTAAAAAGGTGCAATGAAGAGGCGTAAGTACCTCCCAGGTGATGACCAGAGAGTCAGGGTCAGTGGACTCACTCCTTACATCCTCTGGGTTGTTGTCTGGTGCTGGGGAGGTTAACACATTATGTATTAGCTATAAGTATAAGCCATCATAATTATGTATGGTTAATTATTATAATAATTATTATAATTACAAGGTTGTAACAACTTGCAACATGATGTCCCATGCAATACCAACTACAATTCCATACAACTTACATTCTACTGGCACAAGAGTTATACAAGATATTAGAGTTTTTTTATTAAACGCATACAAAGCTAGATGAATCATAACAGTCAATAAATAGAAAGCTGTGACCCTAACCTTCAGCGGGTGTGTTGTGGAGGTCAGAGGTCTTGCTGGGGTCACTCGCACCCACGTCGTTGGCAGCGATCACCCGGAAACGATAGGACATGTAGGGCAGCAGCGGGAGGTTGGTGCTCGCCTTGTTTCCACCTACCCTCTTCACCTCCTCCCATCCCCTGTGCTTGGTACCCTGGTCTTCAAACTCTACCACATACTCTGGAGAGAGAGAGAGAGAGAGAGAGAGAGAGAGAGAGAGAGAGATAGAGAGATAGAGAGAGAGAGAGAGAGAGAGAGAGAGAGAGAGAGAGAGAGAGAGAGAGAGATTCGAACAGAAGAGGTTTTATTGAATACTTTATTAGACAGAAATGTAAACAGTACATAACGTAGTACAGTCAGATACTTGGTCTAAAACTAAAGGATAGCACCAAAATATGTTCTTGCAGTCTTGTTTCCATTCGGGTCCCATTTCAGACATGAAAAATAACAAAATTCAATATCATCAGGTAAATATCAATGGAATGGAATGGAAACGTGAATAAATGCTCAGCAGAGATAAAGCCATATTGAGAGCATTTCAGATGTGTAGGAATCTGTCAGAGTAATGAAGACAGAGCGGCCTTTCATCTTCCCAGAGGGTGATAGATGATATAGGCTAGTACTGGAGTATTAGAGCTAGCCAGAAGCCACGATGGAATGCTGTGTTAATGTTTGTTTCCGTGTGTGTGTGTGTGTGTGTGTGCATGTAACTGTGTGTTTGTGTGTTTGTGTGCGTGCGTGCGTGCGTGCGTGCATTGCGTATATTGCTCCAAAATGATTACAAAAAAATAATAACAATAATAACAGAAGAAAGAAAACAAATCTAATATCACCACCAAACCAATACTGCTATGATGCATAGTTGAAATGTTCAGATGCGACATCACGTTGTAAGTTTGTGTATGTGGTGAGTGTGTGCATGCGTGCGTGTGCAATACCTATTACAGGGCTGTTGTGGTCATCTCCAGGGGTCCAGCTAAGTGTCACAGCACGGTGTTTATGATCAGAGATGTGCAGGAGGCCTGGGGGGTCTGGACGATCTGAGGAGCCAAACACACATTATGTAGACCTTATCAACGGCAAGGAGCGCCGCAACCTGATCCTCACCAGAAGAACAATATTAACCTAGACTGGGCACCATTTCATTTAGGGTATATGATCTGGTCGGGAGCGGATGATATCGTTACGTCATGTTGTAGTATTGTTTTGTAGTCGACAGGCAGGAACAATCAAACAGAACTTCCTTTTCCCTCAAACCGATTGTTCTCAATAAAAGCTACAGACTACTTGTTATTCTTCCGGTTTGAGGGAAAAGGAAGTTCCGTTTGATTGTTCCTGCCTGATGACTACAAAACAATACTACAACATGAGTAACGATATCATCCTGATGACTACAAAACAATACTACAACATGAGTAACGATATCATCCTGATGACTACAAAACAATACTACAACATGAGTAACGATATCATCCTGATGACTACAAAACAATACTACAACATGAGTAACGATATCATCCTGATGACTACAAAACAATACTACAACATGAGTAACGATATCATCCTGATGACTACAAAACAATACTACAACATGAGTAACGATATCATCCTGATGACTACAAAACAATACTACAACATGAGTAACGATATCATCCTGATGACTACAAAACAATACTACAACATGAGTAACGATATCATCCTGATGACTACAAAACAATACTACAACATGAGTAACGATATCATCCGCTCCCGACCAGCAAACAGTTTTTCTGAAAAACAAATGTTTCTATGCCAAGGACCCCCAGAATTATACAGTATGTATTTGGTCGCCCAACTCCCATCTAAAAATATCTTGTTCCAGGGACCTCCAGAATCTTAAAAAAAAAGCATTATTCAAAGATTCGCACAAATGTTCACAATTTATGAATAGTTTCAACCAATGTAATGGTTAAAGTGGTTCAAATATAAAGTGACATAGATGCTTTCCCTGTCTGAATGGGTTATAATCAAATTTGCGGACGGACGCACGGACGGACATACAGACAGACAGACAGAGTTCCCACATACTTAATCTATTAAAGATTTTAGGTTGGCTCATGGTTTTAAAACTATGTTCACGTTCACATTGTCAGTTTCAGACACTAATTTGGTAATTAATTTGCTAAATAATGGACAGTTCAGATGGTCCACGTTCTTACCGACTAAAGTGAGGGAGCCACTGGCTGAAGCCTCGTCCAGCTCTGTGATGACCTCACAGGTGTATATGCCTTCGTCCTCAGGCTCCGCATTGGTCACGATTAGATCTGGACCTTTCATTGTATACCTGGAATAGCATTGCAATGGTCATCATCCTCACCACCAGCATCATTACAGTATAGTTCTTGTCATTATCATCATCACCATAGGTCATGTCATTATTATCATCATCATCATATTGTCACATCATAGGTTTACAGGTGCAAAACTCAGCGGTAGAAAAAGTACTCAAATGTTTTTAACAAATGTATTGGCATTAAAATGTACTTAAAGTACCTAAAGTAAAAGTCATACTCATTATGCAGAATGTGCAAGGCACAAATCTGCACATCAGGAGCAATTAGGGGTTCAGAGTCTTGCTCGAGGACACTTCAACACTGACTCTGGGGGAGCCCGGGATTGAACTGGGAACATCACTCTACCCCTGAGCCACTGCCGCCGCCCCAAAGTAACTTGTAACTAAAGTTTTTGTTACTTTACACCACTGGGTGGATGGATGGATGGATGGATGGATGGAAGAAAGACAGTGCCCGTTCAGACCGTGGTCAATCACCATTCAGAACACATGCCTGTAGGAGAACCACTCATCTGCTCGACTTCACACAACTTGACACTGCACTCCTTGTGTGTCTTCAGCAATACAACCCGTCAAATGTGAAGTGAAGTCAATCGGATGAATGCTTCTCAAAGCATGAGACATTCAAACATGCATACAGAGATTCCTGCATGGAATTTATGGATATACAGTAGAAAACGTTTTCGTCTCGCACTGACAGCACACTAACCTCGGCAACTTACTTTACTTAATTTACAAGAACTCTCCACAATTGTTAAATAAAATTGTTATTTTGCCTGCAATCTCTCCTATGGAACCACATCAATACAGCATGGAATTGTGGACATAACCTTATCCAATGACAACAAAATATTCAAAGTTTTGGATCTGCGAGGCTAAATCTCATCAAATGGCCGTCCGTGGCTCAAATGCCGAATAAACAATGGACCTTGATTTGAAAAGCACTGCGCTAAAGCCTCTGTAGAATCAGGCCTTACTTGTCATCCTCGTGTGACTGGAAGATCTTCTGCAGGTTCTTCCTCCACACCATGAGCGGAGCGGGCAGCTTAGGGTCCACCACGGCCAGGCACGTGAAGATGGCCGTCTCCCCAGGAAGCACGTTCAGAGCCTGAGGAGGAGAGATGATCACTGTCCTGTCTGTGGGAGAGAGACAGAGAGACACACAGAGAGAGAGAGAGAGAGAGAGAGAGAGATAGAGAGTCAGGGAGCAAATAACGGTCATGGCAAAAATAAGATCAGCTGTTCAGATTAATCGTGTGCATGTGTGTGTGTGTGTGTGTGTGTGTGTGTGTGTGCGCGCGCTACTCACTGAGCACCTCCAGTACTGCGCTGATTGACAGGTTGCTTTTCGGTATGGAGCAGGTGTACAGCCCCGAGTCGTCATGGGAGACGTTACTGATCTGGAGTGCGCCGTTAGCAAGTGGGTTTACTCTGGGATCCGCCATCAGCAACGAGTCACTGTCACTTAGCCTGGGACACACACACACACACACACACACACACAAGTATGCGCACACACACACTATATTATGACCAGGCCGCTGTTAGAATAGTTACCAACCACAGCTATTTACAGTATCTGACTATAGGGTTTATTTACACAGTGTAACGTCGGTGTGTGAAATCAACAAATTATGTTGAAATAATTGATAAATATTTGTCTAAATGTTCACGGGAAAATGAATGGCCAATTTTTCAGTGGAACCAGAAAACCACGTCCACTGCTATGCCCTATATGTTCATTAAGCATCCCTATGTTGGGCATGTCATTTTAAATGAAATAGGCGAGCTTAGCTTGCAGCTGTGTTGATGACTCACCATGTGACCTTGGGTTTGGGTGAACCAAAGGTCTGGCAGTTTAATACAGCCTTCTGCCCCTCTGCCGCTTTGTACAGTTGACCATCGTGGCTCAGGATCTGGGGTTCGAGCTCTGGACAGGCAGACGCAGACGCAGACGCAGGCGCAGGCGCAGACGCAGACGCAGACACAGACACAATTAGATAAATTATGTCCACCCACGGGCACCAATCGACCAGTTGAGACAAGTGAGTCGTACACAAAATATCCAATGTTATTAATGTGGTGGTCATTGAGCAATCAAATTGCAAATGAATCACTATGGTACAATCAGAAGAGCTAAAATAATTTTTACTGCTAAAAATGTACACTCAGAATTCTCTCTCTCCCCCTCCCCCTCCAAATCCCCCTCCCCCCCCCCCCCCCTCTCTCTCTCTCTTTCTCTCTCTCTCTCTCTCTCTCTCTCTCTCTCTCTCATAGTAATAGCTGGCCAGCCACAAGTGTATTAATAATAATTAAAATGGCCGTAATCCTAGAGAATAAGCGACGGGGGCCAAAAGTCAATGCCAATGTGTCCACCCCCTCACAGATGCACATTTGCACACACACACCCAAACCCACCGATGACATAGACGTTGGTGTTGGCGAGGATGGTCCCATGCTTGTTGGAGGCCTTACACTGGTAGATGGCCGTGTCCGTGAAGAGCACGTCTCTGAGGATCAGCGCGCCCACTGCCGTCACACTGCGCCTGCGGTCCTCGTCGATTTCTGATAAGAAACACACAGGCACACAGTCAGCACATTCAAATGAATCAATTAAAGTTCATCAAAAAGGTGAAAGTTAAGCATTTTTTGCGGTGATGTACAAGGTTAGGGTTGGCGGTCAGGGAATGAATGGAGTCAATTCACTCGAAAGTCCTGAAGTTCCAGAAGTACAGTTTGTGTGTGTGTGTGTGTGTGTGTGTGTGTGTGTGTGTGTGTGTAGACCTGGGAGGGGGGTTCCATTCATGCTCCAGCTGATGCTAGGAGAGGGTGTGCCGTCGGCCTGACAGTCCAGTTTGACAGTCTCTCCTGGGGCATAGAGCTCGCTCTCTGGCTTCTTGGTCCAGTATGGAGCCGCTATAGTAGCAGGCACACAGTAGTACAGTACATACAGTAAGTAGCACAAATAAAAATGCAATACATTTTGATGTCACACAAATTTGACCATTAGAACTGTAGACAAAGGACTATGTGTGTGCGGTTTGTCTGAGGGCACACACGAGCGTGTGTGTGTGTGTGTGTGTGCGCGTGTGGCCGTACGTACCTTCGACAAGCACAGTGTAAGTGTGGGTGACCTTGCCCTGGGTGTTGATGGCTGTGCATTGGTACTCCCCGCCGTCGCTCTCGGAGATGTTGCTGAAGTGCAGTCGGCGGTCGTGCATCTCCCTGGTGATCCGGGACTCGCTCATCTGGTCGTCCTTCCTCAGCCAGGTCACAGTGGGAGTAGGACTGGGGACAGGAGGCAGAAGAGAGTAGTTGGGGGTGACCAGATGAGATGGGGGGGGGGGGGGGGGGGGGGGGGGGGGTTTGGACGCGAGGGAGCGTTTGGCGGTGAGAATGGAGTCAAGGAGGAGAAATAAAAGGAAATAAGGAAGAGGTGGAGGGAGAGGAGGAGGAGAAATAAGGAAGAGTGGAGGGGTGGAGGGAGAGGTGGAGATAACGGAGGGGGTACATGCGGAAGGCAACGGGGAAGGAGAACGACGGCAGAATGAACACAAGGAGGGAGAGGTAGGATGAACGAGAGGGTGAGAGTGAAGTAGGGGTGGAAAGGTGACAGAGGGATATTTTGTTAGAGAACTTTACGTGTGCGCCGCACACACAAGTGCTCACACTCACTCACACAGACCATACTCACAGGCCTTGGACGATGCACTCCAGCTCCAGGCTTTGGCCCCTCAGGGCGGAGTAAGTGGAGTGAGGACCAGTAGGTCTCATCATCTGAGGCCTCCTGTTACGCACCGCTGCGTTGGCTGGAGACACAGAGAGAGAGAGAGAGAGAGAGAGAGAGAGGCGGGGGGCAGACAGAGAGAGAGAGAGAGAGAGGCAGAGAGAGAGAGTGTTCATACATATGTATTGGAAATTTGCGAGGCTGCCTGGAGACGGCATCTATGGCGTTGCTGACAAAGCAAGTCTCTATATGAACTCTGGACACAGACACATAGAGGGCGGAGGGTGTTGGGGGTTTGAAGATGAGCTCCTTCTCATCTATTGTAGCACCACATCATATGCATTTCCAATGCAGACACACACGCTCAGACAGCAAGGTCCCGTGTTAACATGTGTTCATTTCTCTGACCTCTAGTTGGGTCACAGATGTTGCTGGCCGTGTGTCAGTGGGACTTGAATCTCATTATAACAGCAGTGATGTGATTTGAGAGCCCCCGTGCTGTGCTGGGACTGGACTCTACTCTGGTCAGCAAAAAAAGGCTAGCCGACCTACAAGCTCACAACATGTGTGTTTTTGCACCGCGACACCACCATGCGACGGAGAATAAATTAGGCATAACTCGTCTGGAGTTCAACTAATTAACTAACCTATTATTAGTGGAAATGGAAGCATGCATAGAACACAGTCATGTTTGTTTCTTGTGTACTTTTGTTGTTGAAATTAATCAGCATGTGCCTAAGTTTGTGTGGGTTAGCAGTGTTTTGGTCAGTTCTTAGTTGGATAGAGCAAATGATGTATCAGGGTTTGCCTTCACGGTAGTCATGTTACTGTACTGTCAATAACAACAACACTGTTGTTAAATCTATATGCATTACTACTGAATAGTTTATGTATAGGAGAGTGTAGTGTTCCAACTTCCAAAAGACCCTCAGTCATCACAAACAGCTAATATAAATTTTTGCTTACAATGTAACACATTATAGTAGTGTATACATTTAAAAAACCTAGGTAGCTCAGCTTAGTTCAGAGCACATCACACAATAGGCCTACTGTAAGATCCCTTAGTGGTCATTTAACTCTGGATCCAAATGGAATCTTAGGTCAAGGACTAAATGAAGACTGAGGATCATACTGTAATATGGTTCTGGCTCATCACTCCAGTTCAGAAAAGTCTAGCTCAGCTTACCGTAGTTCAAATGAGTTCATAACCAAGCAGCTGATTATTGATTTCAGACATAACAGAGAACGAGCCAAGGAGGGCATATCATGCATAGTGAACGTGTAAATAGATATTGGCACATCACTGATGTGGACTCTGAGACTAGTGGGGGCAAAGGAGGATTCTCCCTCTCCTTCCCTTTCTGTCAGGCACAAATCATCAGTCATCGATCATCAATCAGTCATTTTTATCAATCTTGAGCTTTTCTTTGATCTGTTCGTTTCATAGCCTCACAATAAATGTCAGAAATAGCCCAGACAGCAGGTTATAAGATTGTCAGAGTGACGCAAAGATACCAGAATTATTTCTGAAATGAACAAATACAACAGTATTTATAGGCATTGTATTCCAAATGTGTTGCTCCTCTGTCTATTCGATTGTTTGTTTGTTTGTTTGTTTGTTTGTTTGTTTGTAAGTTGATGTACTTTATGTTACTGTGTTTCTTGGCATACAAGCTGCTCATAACTGTATAGACCAGTTCAGTTTAGTTCACCTCAATTCAGACCACTTTATTGGCTTAATTGCGACCTTAGGTTACAGTTTATTATGAAAACCTGCATCTCGGGTCAGTCAGTCAGTCAGTCAGTCAGTCAGTCCGTCACAGCTCGTGCCGCGGCTCCATATATGGCCAGCACAGAATTCATTCCATAATTATGTTGATCTGACCTCATCAAACCCTGTACACTCAAGACACGCTCCATATATGGCCAATGCATAATTCATTCCATATGTTGATCTGACCTCATCAAACCCCTTGATCTCTATATATGGAGCTGGCCTGTGAGTTTAAGAAGTTCTGTTTCAGCACGACCTCGCACTTTACAGGGCCATTTAGGGCGAGGTCGCTTCTCGCCCTCAGGGCGTCTTACTGGTTCAGATCAGAGTCTAATTCACTTCACTTCACCTTAGCTCAGCTAATCTCAGATCAGTTCAGTGTAAAAACTCACAGGCAGTGACACTGAGTGAGATGGGCTGCTTGGGCAGAACCTGGCGCGTCAGCAGGTACTGGATGTTGCAGGTGTAGTCACTCCTGCTGTCCGCGATTGTTAAGTGGGCAAAGTACAAGTTGCCGTCCTTTCCCAACATCACACGGTCACTCAGCTGGATGTGGTGAAGCCCTGCAGACAGACAGACAGAACGTTCATACACATGTATTGGCAATTGTAAGGAGAAATAAAACTCGCATCAGAGGAAAGCATGGTATTCCGTGTGATTCATATTCATGTATGCATATACATGTATGAATAATGTATATTATTAGAAATATTATATATTTACAGTAGGCTATATACGATTAGATTGACACAGGACAAGGAGAAGATGGAAGTAATGGAACCAGCTCTCTAATAATAACCACACATCCACACATGTGCCAACGGCATGATAAAATTATCAATAAAAAGGCAGGATGGATGGATGGATGGATGGACTGTCTAGGTTGCAGTAGATATTATGCATGACTAGGGAGGAGGAGAGATGGAATTGAAGGTGAAATAAAAGGACAAGCAGGGACTCACTCCAGTCCATCCAGTGTATGATGGGGTCCATGGAGCTTGCCGGGGGGTTGCACTTCAGTACCATGCTCTCCCCTTCCTCTGCCTTCTTTTTCACGTTCTTCTCGTTCTTCGGCAATAACGGGGGGCCTATGAGAAGGAAGCAAGCAAGGACAATCACACCCACAGGTTTATGTGCACACAAAGACAAACGCACACATCCACGCAAGCATGCACAGCATTGCACGCACACGCATGCACGAATGACAAAACATCCTGGTCAAACTCTTTTGCTCACAACAGAAAGCACGCAGGCGCGGGAGTGGCTCAGGGGTAGAGTGGCTAGTAGAGCAGCCGGATGGGAACTATGAGTTCCCAGTTCAATCCCGGGTTTCCCCAGAGTTAGTGTCGAAGTCACGAAGTGTCCTTGAGCAAGACTCTGAACCCCAAATTGCTCCCGATGTGCAGGTTGGTGCCTTGCATGGTTTCCTCCGCCATCGGTGTATGAATGGGTGAATGTAATGCACAATCTATGTAAAGCGCTTTGGATAAAAGCACAATATAAATGTACCCTTTACCACCCATTTTTGGGTGTTAAATCTACAACACACCTTGCATTATACTCGCAGCATGCATGTATATTATGTATATACAAGCTGCTAAATTGTCCTTTATCATATTTTGCATATCTTTCTATATTGCTGTTACAACTTGTTTTTCCCCTTTCTACTTGTATTATATCTTGTTTTATATGTGGTGCTATATTATGTACTCGTATGTGAGTGACGACTAAAACATCTTAGATGTATTACTGTGCACATATCCACCTGCATGTTGATTTATAGATCATTTGACACACACACACACACACACACACACACACACACACACACACACACACACACACACAGACACACACACAAGTCAACATAGAAACACGCTGCCTGCCTGCCGCACAAGGTGGCAAAAGAATGGGAGCCCAGGCATTATTTATGGCTTCCCGACCGTGTATCTGATGAGAAGCTTCTTCAAACGAAGGAGTCAAGTTGCCAGAGTCTTCCAGAAGTGGGATGATGTGATGCGCTTTGTGAGTCGTGAGTGTGTGCAGCTCTGTGTGTGTGTGGTTGCTCTCTCGCCACACCCTACCACCCTAGTAGCCCACCCCCCCTCTCCTCCTCCCGTTGTCTGTAAGTAACCCCCACCGGAGACGCTGTCTTGTCGCTACAGAAGAGTGCTTCGCATGACATCAACTCAAGAGCGTTTCTGGGGAAACCGTTGTCAGGGAAACTGTGTGAAGGTAAGGGGGTCCTGGGAGAGGAGCCATGCAGCCATACAGGTGGAAGGGTATTATCCATAGGAGGTCTGTACATACTCTGTAGCCTGAGGGGGGCTTCCGTGTGCACAAACAGACATGGGGAGTGTGTATACTGTAGCTTATGAAATGTTGATTAACACATTATAGCGTGGAAGGCAGAGTGTTAATTGTGTTCTGGGGGATGGTGCTGTGAGCGCTGCATACAAGTTTCCGTCTGCATTGTAAAGCAGAACTAGGAAAAGGTTTATGCCGGCCATTGACGGGGATGTGGTCATACAGCCTAATAAACAGCCCGGTTATATAGCCAATAAAAGTACCAGCAGCCCAGCTTACAGCATGCCCTCCTAGACCGAACCAAAGAGACATTACTCAGAAGCGCTGGTGACACCTTCACTGGAAAACATGCAGAGAAATGTGATTCCTTTGATGTGATGTTGTTACCACACTCTGCTACATCAAAGCATGTTTGATTTGTTCACACCAAAGGGTATATTTCCTCTTACTGTAGCAAGATTAATTAAGCAACATTAATATGAATAAATCATCTCTAATATTCTACTTACCAAAACCTTTTATTTATTTAAATTCAGTCAATCAGTCAATTCAGTAACTCAGTCGTTTAAATGAACGAATCAATTAATTAGTCAGGCAGTCTGTTTCAAATTCAATTCAATGTGATGTGATGCATTGGCATGACAGTGTTGTTCGTCCGGCCAAGTAGCGGATGATAATTGGTTGCTTACTGTCAGTGTTGAGGATGACCTCGTTGGAGATGGCTGTGCCCAGTTCATTGGAGGCATAGCAGATGTATTTGCCTTGGTACTTCTTCAGGGGACCGGTGCCAATGCCTGATGCCCCCAGATCCGAAGAGAAGGAGCCCGTGCCCTCGAAGACCTTCAGCTCTGGGTCAAGGGATGGGTCGAACTCTTCTCCATCCTTTGTCCACCGGAAACTTGATCAGACGGAGAAAAGTCAGACGTGACAATTGACTTTATATCAGTCATTTTACATATAGCCCACATTTGTACCCATATATTATAGAGCTGACTGATTTGTTTGCAGCTGATGCCATGACGACACATTGAAGTTTGACAACACACTTGTTCCCCGGAGCAAACAAGCAGGCTCTAGAAACTCATTGGTATTTTTTTTTTTTTAATAAATACCCGCACTTTCACAGGAAACCGGGTTCAAAAAAGGTAGAAAAGGAAAGTTACATGCAGCTTTAATAAGACTGTAGCAGCCCTAATTGAAATGTCATATCAGAATGACATAATTCAACTCTTTCTTGAAAGGGGTTCAAAGACATAACAGTGGACTATAATTTCAGTTTATTTAAGATGAGGAAACAAATTAGTGTATCCCCAAATTTGGATGAAGTTGCCCTTTAAATATGGGAGCCACAGGCTTACAGAATGCTGTGTGATTGTGATATTAATCCTATTCCTCTGCAAATGGAACAGTTTTCCACTTCGGAGCACTCTCAAAAGATTGCCTGAGGGCTTAATGACATTTATCCGGTGTTGAAATTGTCTGGGGGAAGCTGTGCTCTCATGTAATACTAATATCAAATATGTAGATGTCGGCTACACAAGGAGAGGGAAGGTCATCTTTAAGAGTGCTGGTGGTTAGGCCATTCCACTGCATGGCAATATGGGTGTGATATCTCTGCTCTCTGATATGTTAAAGCAGTGGTTTTCAACCATTTTGATGCCAGGGCCACCTATTTATTCTGCATTTGAGCCACAGACCACCATTCGATGAGGTTTAGTCTCTCAGACCCAAAACGAAAGATTTTCTTTAGTTTTCTTTGTCCACAATTCAATGCTGTATTGATGTTGGTCTTGAGAGCAAAAACAGGTCCATTTGGTTTCATTTTGCTCTCAAGAGTTAAATATCTATAAGGGTCAGTTTGGTTACCAACTCTCCATCATTTAAGAGGGGCTAACGAGTGCAGTACTTTCATCCGACAAATGCTAAAATGCTAAGGAACCAAAACGAATCTGAAATTGAGAGAAAAGAAGAGAAAAAGTCAAAACAAGAAAAAGAAAAATGATAAAATAATTGGAATAGTAACCTTGGTGGAGGGTTTCCGGTGGCTTCGCAGCTCAAGCCCACGTCTTCCAGATGGAACAAGGTGACAGAAACAGGGTGGTTGGTGATAACTGGGGGCTCCTTTACTGCAAGGAACAATCCAACACTGAGATTAGTGATCAATCAATCAATCGATAACATCATGACATTGTCGCTGTCGGGCAGAAAGCTTGTATCTCCTTATTTAATGTTTTGATGTGTTGTGTTCATAAACGAATGCACAAAAAGTGTTTATTTCGTATTTTAAAGAAATATATATATATTTTTCTGCCATTAATGACATGCCCAAAATAGGTCGCCAGGTCGAAAGTGATTATGCCTGTCTATGCTTTCTTTTTTATATATAAATATTGAACCAATGAATCGTGACGAATTGGAACACAGATACTTTTTTCCATTTCCTGAAATGTTAACAGGTTTTGCCATACAAGGTTTCCACCTGATAGCATCGATATAAGCACTACTTGCTGCACACACTGCAGTGCACCCTCCATGTCCATGACCTGCTGATACAGTGCATCTTTAATAACTCCAGATGACACGCACGCACACACACACACACACACACACACACACACACACACACACACACACACACACACACACACACACACACACACACACACACACACACACACACACACACACACACACACACACACACACACACACACACACACACACACACACACACACACACACACACACACACACACACACACATCTAGTGGGGAAACCATTCATTTCCATAGTTAAAAAGCTGCCAAAAAAATAATAATCAGTAATTCAGTCAATATCACTTAAAAGACTCCCCTGGGAATGATATGAAATGAAAACTGAACAAAAGAGGCGGGGAGAGAGAGAGAGTTGAGGGAGAAAATGGGTTGAGATGAGAGAAAATTGATACAGCATAATGTAAGAGGGAGAGTTCATGTAGATGATACTGTATATAGAACAGAGTGAGGTGGTGGTGGTGGTGGTGGTGGTGGTGGTGAGGGGCAGAGTGTGATGGTCTCAAAGCCCTGGGGAAATGAAGCGGAGATTCTGAAGGAGAAACGTAATGACCAGCAGAAGAGATTTCTCTTTCTGTGTCACCAAGGGTCCATGTGGACCATAAACCATAGACGGAATCCCAGTGCCAAGCACATAAAAACGTGGCGGGATGGGTGTGTGAGCACAACTAGATACATCCCAACCCCTTTTATTTTTACGACCTGCTTTTTTTTACGGTCCCTGTCAGTTTTTTATATTCAGGCTTTTCCAGCATTCGGGGTCAGAAATGTACGGAGTATAATAAAGTTCCCAATAAGCTTTGGCAATGTAAAACGTACTCCTTTGTAGGGCTGTGCAACATGATCATCATATATAGTATATTCTAGGCTAGTAATATGATCATCATATAGTAGCAATATGATGACGTCCATAATATCATTAACACACATGTAGGCACACAATCGTTTGTGCCGTTAGCTATGAAGATGTATAATGATGCAAAAGACGATGGTGGCTTAATAGACTCTTTATTTCGGAGGCAACAATAATTAATTTAAGGATACTATCTGACATGGTTACTGTGTGTATTCTTATTTATTCTGTCCTGTTGAGGGTGTATACTATACACCCTCAACAGTGCAGGGATAATGCAGGACAGAATACTATAACTGTATAGTATTCTGTTTCTGTAACTGTAGAAACTGTATCTTAAGCTGCTGCGCTGCCTTTGGCGACTGCATTTCCCTCACGGGTTCAATAAAGGTTGTATCTTATCTTATCTGCTTCTGCTATCAATAACAGAAATACCCGATATACAAGCTCACAACGCAGCGACACGATGTGAAATACCCGATATACAAGCTCACAACGCAGCGACACGATGTGAAATACCCGATATACAAGCTCACAACGCAGCGACACGATGTCAGCTTATTAGATCTGTTTGTTTTGCTATTTTTGAAAATAGTTAGAAATTTCAAAATAAAATGTATATAAAATGTCACATTGCAAATACCTTCAGATAACTGACAATCCACATCAAGGTATTTGGTGAAAAATGTGTTTGATTTTGTCCATACTGCACAGCTCTATTCCTTTCTATCAAGGCAGAATGGAGGTCATGGCTGTGGTACTTGTTGGCAGAGTTCTTAATTTGACTCTAAGGGGAGTAGACAGAGTCTGTGTCTGAGACAAATTAAATGTTATGTAGGTAACTGGGAAAAGGAGGACAGCTGATGGAGGATGAGAGAGAGAGAGAGAGACAGAGACAGAGACAGAGAGAGAGAGATGGATTTGCAGAATGGAAATGAGATGAGAGTTGAGCAGACATAAGAGAGCGCAGAGAGAGAGAGAGATGAAAAACTGGAGTGACACGCAAATAGAAGAAAAAAAAAAGCAAGAGACGAGGACAGAAATATACTGTTGAGAAAGAGAGAGAAGGAGGGGCGAGCTAGTGAGCATATCATGGAGTAGACGCGTTTCTGTGTAGCTCTGTCAATTCCTCACTAAACTAAGAGAAAGAGAGAGAAGCAGTCAGGAATAACAGGGTGGGAACAAAGCGACTTTAATGAAAGAAATCCCAGCGATAAGACATAATAGGCCAGTTCTCTCATCTGATCCAATTGAAGTCGGGGCTGTGGCGCCCTGCTCCCATATTGTCAGAGGAGACGAGCCCCCTTTTATTTCCCCTTCATCTTTGATCTGACAGTGCTGCTGTGTGTGTGTGTGTGTGCACACTGCACAGACACACTGCACAGACACACTGCACAGACACACTGCACAGACACACTGCACAGACACAACATGAGCTCCTCACACTTCCTCCAGTGGGGATCTCACCTATTAGGAGCCCAGACTAAAACGCACTGCCACACACTCTCAAAAACGTAGACTTGTAAGCAGGCACCACACAAAGCACACAGAAAAACCCAGTGTTAAATTATCTCATTATGCGTCCATTTCTTGCACTCAAGTTAACACCTGCACACAAAACCACATGAATTATTGTATGCACACGCACACGCACACGCACACACACACACACACACACACACACACACACACACACACACACACACACACACACACACACACACACACACACACACACACACACACACACACACACACACACACACACACACACCTCCAAGGTTCATGAAGACACACACAGCACATGTTATACAACAAACATCACACTCACACGTTCACTTGAGAGCACACAGAACCCAGGTTTATTAATCTGAAGCACAGGGCAATGAGGTTTTTATTGTGCACTAGAAGCCTTGGTGCAATGAAAGTGTTTGCAATAGGCTTTGCCAACCACTGCATTATAAGACGGACGGACGGATGGACGGACAGACAGACAGACAGACAGGAAGTTGAAAGCACTTACGATCGCTTATATTGTCTGTGAGTGCACAGCAGCAGCCAGAGAGAAAAGCACAGTGAGAGAAAATATGTTAGTTACATCAAACAATAAGGAGACATAGATAGATAGATAGATAGATAGATAGATAGATAGATAGATAGATAGATAGATAGATAGATAGATAGATAGATAGATAGATAGATCTTGTATAATTGAACAATGATTATGACCTGTGGACCACAGACTCAGTGTAATGTGTTTTTAACCCCCTGCCCCCCTGACACATTT